>NW_027490364.1:300000-449320 GCF_050948175.1 Xylocopa sonorina
TCCTTGCAAGGAAATAGCGTTTGCAGATGTCTACGTATCGTAGCAATAGAGTTACAATGCTTCTTAAAACGCGATATCGCACCTCATTTCTGTGTTTCATGGTAAGATATAATATGATTGGGGAAGTGTTATGTATTACTCGTCTACACTTCAAATGAATGTAAATGCGACACTTCCTTGCAAGGAAATAGCGTTTGCAGATGTCTACGTATCGTAGCAACAGAGTTCTTATGATTCTTAAAACGCGATATCGCATCTCATTTCTATGTTTTTTCGTAAGATATAATATGATTTGCAAAGTGTTATGTATTCCTCGTCTACACTTCAAATGAGTGTAAATGCGACACTTCCTTGCAAGGAAATGGCGTTTGCAGATGTCTAGGTATCGTAGCAATGGAGTTCATATGATTCTTAAAACGCGATATCGCATCTCATTTCTATGATTCATGGTAAGATTTAATATTCATTGCGAAGTGTTATGCATTCCTCGTCTACGATTCAAATGAATGAAAATGCGACAATTCCTAGCAAGGAAATAGCGTTTGCAGATGTCTACGTATCGTAGCAATAGAGTTCTAATGCTTCCTAAAACGCGATATCGCATCTCATTTGTATGTTTCATCTTAAGATATAATATGATTTGCGAAGTGTCATGTATTCCTCGTATACGATTCAAATGAATGTAAATGCGGCACTTCCTTGAAAGGAAATAGCGTCTGCAGATGTCTAGGTATCGTGGCGATAGAGTTCTAATGCTTCTCAAAACACAATATCGCATCTCATTTCTATGTTTCATGGTAAGATATAATATGATTCGCGAAGTGTGATGTATTCCTCGTCTACACTTCAAATGAATGTAAATGCGACACTTCCTTGCAAGGAAATAGCGTTTGCATATATCTACCTATCGTAGCAGTAGAGTTCTAATGCTTCTTAAAACGCGATATCGCATCTCATTTCTATGTTTCATGGTAAGATATAATATGACTTTCGAAGTGTTATGTATTCCTCGTCTGCACTTCAAATGAATGTGAATGCGACACTTCCTCGGTAGGAAATAGCGTTTGCAGGTGTCTACGTATCGTAGCCATAGAGTTCTGATGCTTCTTAAAACGCGATAACGCATCTCATTTCTATGTTTCATGGTAAGATATAATATTCATTGCGAAGTGTTATGCATTCCTCGTCTATGATTCAAATGAACGTAAATGCGACACGTCCTTGCAAGGAAATAGCGTTTGCAGATGTCTAGGTATCGTAGCAATAGAGTTCTAATGCTTCCTAAAACGCGATATCGCATCTCATTTCTATGTTTCATGGTAAGATATAATATGATTTGCGAAGTGTTATGTATTCCTCGTCTACGATTCAAATGAATGAAAATGCGACAATTCCTAGCAAGGAAATAGCGTTTGCAGATGTCTACGTATCGTAGCAATAGAGTTCTAATGCTTCCTAAAACGCGATATCGCATCTCATTTGTATGTTTCATCTTAAGATATAATATGATTTGCGAAGTGTCATGTATTCCTCGTATACGATTCAAATGAATGTAAATGCGGCACTTCCTTGAAAGGAAATAGCGTCTGCAGATGTCTAGGTATCGTGGCGATAGAGTTCTAATGCTTCTCAAAACACAATATCGCATCTCATTTCTATGTTTCATGGTAAGATATAATATGATTCGCGAAGTGTGATGTATTCCTCGTCTACACTTCAAATGAATGTAAATGCGACACTTCCTTGCAAGGAAATAGCGTTTGCATATATCTACCTATCGTAGCAGTAGAGTTCTAATGCTTCTTAAAACGCGATATCGCATCTCATTTCTATGTTTCATGGTAAGATATAATATGACTTTCGAAGTGTTATGTATTCCTCGTCTGCACTTCAAATGAATGTGAATGCGACACTTCCTCGGTAGGAAATAGCGTTTGCAGGTGTCTACGTATCGTAGCCATAGAGTTCTGATGCTTCTTAAAACGCGATAACGCATCTCATTTCTATGTTTCATGGTAAGATATAATATTCATTGCGAAGTGTTATGCATTCCTCGTCTATGATTCAAATGAACGTAAATGCGACACGTCCTTGCAAGGAAATAGCGTTTGCAGATGTCTAGGTATCGTAGCAATAGAGTTCTAATGCTTCCTAAAACGCGATATCGCATCTCATTTCTATGTTTCATGGTAAGATATAATATGATTTGCGAAGTGTTATGTATTCCTCGTCTACGATTCAAATGAATGAAAATGCGACAATTCCTAGCAAGGAAATAGCGTTTGCAGATGTCTACGTATCGTAGCAATAGAGTTCTAATGCTTCCTAAAACGCGATATCGCATCTCATTTGTATGTTTCATCTTAAGATATAATATGATTTGCGAAGTGTCATGTATTCCTCGTATACGATTCAAATGAATGTAAATGCGGCACTTCCTTGAAAGGAAATAGCGTCTGCAGATGTCTAGGTATCGTGGCGATAGAGTTCTAATGCTTCTCAAAACACAATATCGCATCTCATTTCTATGTTTCATGGTAAGATATAATATGATTCGCGAAGTGTGATGTATTCCTCGTCTACACTTCAAATGAATGTAAATGCGACACTTCCTTGCAAGGAAATAGCGTTTGCATATATCTACCTATCGTAGCAGTAGAGTTCTAATGCTTCTTAAAACGCGATATCGCATCTCATTTCTATGTTTCATGGTAAGATATAATATGACTTTCGAAGTGTTATGTATTCCTCGTCTGCACTTCAAATGAATGTGAATGCGACACTTCCTCGGTAGGAAATAGCGTTTGCAGGTGTCTACGTATCGTAGCCATAGAGTTCTGATGCTTCTTAAAACGCGATAACGCATCTCATTTCTATGTTTCATGGTAAGATATAATATTCATTGCGAAGTGTTATGCATTCCTCGTCTATGATTCAAATGAACGTAAATGCGACACGTCCTTGCAAGGAAATAGCGTTTGCAGATGTCTAGGTATCGTAGCAATAGAGTTCTAATGCTTCCTAAAACGCGATATCGCATCTCATTTCTATGTTTCATGGTAAGATATAATATGATTTGCGAAGTGTTATGTATTCCTCGTCTACGATTCAAATGAAAGTAAATGCGACACTTCCTTGCAAGGAAATAGCGATTGCAGATGTCTACGTATCGTACAAATAGAGTTCATATGATTCATAAAACGCGATATCGCATCTCATTTCTATGTTTCATGGTAAGATATAACATGATTTGCGAAGTGTTATGCATTCCTCGTCTACACTTCAAATGAATGAAAATGCGACACTTCCTAGCAAGGAAATAGCGTTTGCAGATGTCTACGTATCGTAGCAATAGAGTTCTAATGCTTCTTAAAACGCGATATCGAATCTCATTTCTATGTTTCATGGTAAGATATAATATGATTTGCGAAGTGTTATGTATTCCTCGTCTACACTTCGTATGAATGTGAATGCGATACATCCTGGCTAGGAAATAGCGTTTGCAGATGTCTACGTATCGTAGCATTAGCTTTCTAATGCTTCTTAAAACGCGATATCGCTTCCCATTTCTGTCTTTCATGGTAAGATATAATATGATTTGCGAAGTGTCATGTATTCCTCGTATACGATTCAAATGAATGTAAATGCGGCACTTCCTTGAAAGGAAATAGCGTCTGCAGATGTCTAGGTATCGTAGCGATGGAGTTCTAATGCTTCTCAAAACACAATATCGCATCTCATTTCTATGTTTCATGGTAAGATATAATATTATTTGCGAAGTGTTATGTATTCCTCGTCTGCACTTCAAATGAATGTGAATGCGACACTTCCTCGGTAGGAAATAGCGTTTGCAGGTGTCTACGTATCGTAGCCATAGAGTTCTTATGATTCTTAAAACGCGATATCGCATCTCACTTCTATGTTTCATCGTAAGATATAATATGATTTGCAAAGTGTTATGTATTCCTCGTCTACACTTCAAATGAACGTAAATGCGACACGTCCTTGCAAGGAAATAGCGTTTGCAGATGTCTAGGTATCGTAGCAATAGAGTTCTAATGCTTCCTAAAACGCGATATCGCATCTCATTTCTGTCTTTCATGGTAAGATATAACATGATTTGCGAAGTGTTATGCATTCCTCGTCTACACTTCAAATGAATGAAAATGCGACACTTCCTAGCAAGGAAATAGCGTTTGCAGATGTCTACGTATCGTAGCAATAGAGTTCTAATGCTTCTTAAAACGCGATATCGAATCTCATTTCAATGTTTCATGGTAAGATATAATATTATTTGCGAAGTGTTATGTATTCCTCGTCTACACTTCATATGAATGTTAATGCGACACTTCCTTGCAAGGAAAGAGCGTTTGCAGCTGTCTACGTATCGTAGCAATGGAGTTCTTATGATTCTTAAAACGCGGTATCGCATCTCGTTTTTATGTTTCATCGTAAGATATAATATGATATGCAAAGTGTTATGTATTCCTCGTCTACACTTCAAATGAATGTAAATGCGACACTTCCTTGCAAGGAAATAGCGTTTGCAGATGTCTAGGTATCGCAGCAATAGAGTTCTAATGCTTCCTAGAACGCGATATCGCATCTCATTTTATGTTTCATGGTAAGATATAATATTATTTGCGAAGTGTTATGTATTCCTCGTCTACACTTCATATGAATGTTAATGCGACACTTCCTAGCAAGGAAAGAGCGTTTGCAGATGTCTAGGTATCGTAGCAAAAGAGTTCATATGATTCTTAAAACGCGATATCGCATCTCATTTCTATGTTTCATGGTAAGATATAACATGATTTGCGAAGTGTTATGTATTCCTCGTCTACACTTCAAATGAATGAAAATGCGACACTTCCTAGCAAGGAAATAGCGTTTGCAGATGTCTACGTATCGTAGCAATAGAGTTCATATGATTCTTAAAACGCGATATCGCATCTCATTTCTATGTTTCATGGTAAGATTTAATATCCATTGCGAAGTGTTATGCATTCCTCGTCTACGATTCAAATGAATGTAAATGCGACACTTCCTTGCAAGGAAATAGCGTTTGCAGATGTCTAGGTATCGTAGCAACAGAGTTCTAATGCTTCTTAAAACGCGATATCGCATCTCAGTTCTATGTTTCATGGTAAGATATAATATGATTTGCCAAGTGTTATGTATTCCTCGTCTACACTTCAAATGATTGTAAATGCGACACTTCCTTGCAAAGGAATAGCGTTTGCAAATGTCTACGTATCGAAGCAATGGAGTTCAAATGCTTCTTAAAACGAGATATTGCATCTCATATTTATGTTTCATGATAAGATATAATATTCATTGCGAAGTTTTATGCATTCCTCGTCTATGATTCAAATGAACGTAAATGCGACACGTCCATGCAAGGAAATAGCGTTTGCAGATGTCTAGGTATAGTAGCAATAGAGTTCTAATGCTTCCTAAAACGCGATATCGAATCTCATTTCTATGTTTCATGGTAAGATATAATATTATTTGCGAAGTGTTATGTATTCCTCGTCTACACTTCATATGAATGTTAATGCGACACTTCCTTGCAAGGAAAGAGCGTTTGCAGCTGTCTACGTATCGTAGCAATGGAGTTCTTATGATTCTTAAAACGCGATATCGCATCTCATTTCTATGTTTCATCGTAAGATATAATATGATATGCAAAGTGTTATGTATTCCTCGTCTACACTTCAAATGAATGTAAATGCGACACTTCCTAGCAAGGAAATAGCGTTTGCAGATGTCTAGGTATCGTAGCAATAGAGTTCTAATGCTTCCTAAAACGCGATATCGCATCTCATTTTTATGTTTCATGGTAAGATATAATATTATTTGCGTAGTGTTATGTATTCCTCGTCTACACTTCATATGAATGCTAATGCGACACTTCCTTGCAAGGAAAGAGCGTTTGCAGATGTCTAGGTATCGTAGCAATAGAGTTCATATGATTCTTAAAACGCGACATCGCATCTCATTTCAATGTTTCATGGTAAGATTTAATATCCATTGCGAAGTGTTATGCATTCCTCGTCTACGATTCAAATGAATGTAAATGCGACACTTCCTTGCAAGGAAATAGCGTTTGCAGATGTCTAGGTATCGTAGCAATAGAGTTCTAATGCTTCTTAAAACGCGATATCGCATCTCAGTTCTATGTTTCATGGTAAGATATAATATGATTTGCCAAGTGTTATGTATTCCTCGTCTACACTTCAAATGAATGTAAATGCGGCACTTCCTTGCAAAGAAATAGCGTTTGCAAATGTCTACGTATCGAAGCAATAGAGTTCAAATGCTTCTTAAAACGAGATATTGCATCTCATATTTATGTTTCATGATAAGATATAATATTCATTGCGAAGTGTTATGCATTCCTCGTCTATGATTCAAATGAACGTAAATGCGACACGTCCATGCAAGGAAATAGCGTTTGCAGATGTCTAGGTATAGTAGCAATAGAGTTCTAATGCTTCCTAAAACGCGATATCGCATCTCATTTCTATGTTTCATGGTAAGATATAATATGACTTGCGAAGTGTTATGTATTCCTCGTCTACACTTCAAATAAATGTGAATGCGACACTTCCTTGCAAGGAAATAGCGTTTGCAGATGTCTACGTACCGAAGCAATTGAGTTCAAATGCTTCTTAAAACGAGATATTGCATCTCATTTCTATGTTTCATGATAAGATATAATATTCATTGCGAAGTGTTATACATTCCTCGTCTATGATTCAAATGAACGTAAATGCGACACGTCCATGCAAGGAAATAGCGTTTGCAGATGTCTAGGTATAGTAGCAATAGAGTTCTAATGCTTCCTAAAACGCGATATCGCATCTCATTTCTATGTTTCATGGTAAGATATAATATGATTTGCGAAGTGTTATGTATTCCTCGTCTACACTTCAAATGAAAGTAACTGCGACACTTCCTTGCAAGGAAATAGCGATTGCAGATGTCTACGTATCGTAGCAATAGAGTTCATATGATTCTTAAAACGCGATATCGCATCTCATTTCTATGTTTCATGGTAAGATATAACATGATTTGCGAAGTGTTATGCATTCCTCGTCTACACTTCAAATGAATGAAAATGCGACACTTCCTAGCAAGGAAATAGCGTTTGCAGATGTCTACGTATCGTAGAAATAGAGTTCTAATGCTTCTTAAAACGCGATATCGCATCTCATTTGTATGTTCCATGGTAAGATATAATATGATTTGCGAAGTGTGATGTATTCCTCGTATACGATTCAATTGAATGTAAATGCGGCACTTCCTTGAAAGGAAATAGCGTCTGCAGATGTCTAGGTACCGTAGCGATAGAGTTCTAATGCTTCTCAAAGCACAATATCGCATCTCATTTCTATGTTTCATGGTAAGATATAATATGATTCGCGAAGTGTGTTGTATTCCTCGTCTACACTTCAAATGAATGTAAATGCGACACTTCCTTGCAAGGAAATAGCGATTGCAGATGTCTACGTATAGTAGCAATAGTGTTCATATGATTCTTAAAACGCGATATCGCATCTCATTTCTATGTTTCATGGTAAGATATAACATGATTTGCGAAGTGTTATGCATTCCTCGTCTACACTTCAAATGAATGAAAATGCGACACTTCCTAGCAAGGAAATAGCGTTTGCAGATGTCTACGTATCGTAGCAATAGAGTTCTAATGCTTCTTAAAACGCGATATCGAATCTCATTTCTATGTTTCATGGTAAGATATAATATTATTTGCGAAGTGTTATGTATTCCTCGTCTACACTTCATACGAATGTTAATGCGACACTTCCTTGCAAGGAAAGAGCGTTTGCAGCTGTCTACGTATCGTAGCAATGGAGTTCTTATGATTCTTAAAACGCGATATCGCATCTCATTTCTATGTTTCATCGTAAGATATAATATGATTTGCAAAGTGTTATGTATTCCTCGTCTACACTTCAAATGAATGTAAATGCGACACTTCCTAGCAAGGAAATAGCGTTTGCAGATGTCTAGGTATCGTAGCAATAGAGTTCTAATGCTTCCTAAAACGCGATATCGCATCTCATTTTTATGTTTCATGGTAAGATATAATATTATTTGCGTAGTGTTATGTATTCCTCGTCTACACTTCATATGAATGCTAATGCGACACTTCCTTGCAAGGAAAGAGCGTTTGCAGATGTCTAGGTATCGTAGCAATAGAGTTCATATGATTCTTAAAACGCGATATCGCATCTCATTTCTATGTTTCATGGTAAGATATAACATGATTTGCGAAGTGTTATGTATTCCTCGTCTACACTTCAAATGAATGAAAATGCGACACTTCCTAGCAAGGAAATAGCGTTTGCAGATGTCTACGTATCGTAGCAATAGAGTTCTAATGCTTCTTAAAACGCGATATCGAATCTCATTTCTATGTTTCATGGTAAGATATAATATTATTTGCGAATTTTATGTATTCCTCGTCTACACTTCATATGAATGTTAATGCGTCACTTCCTTGCAAGGAAAGAGCGTTTGCAGATGTCTAGGTATCGTAGCAATAGAGTTCATATGATTCTTAAAACGCGATATCGCATCTCATTTCTATGTTTCATGGTAAGATATAACATGATTTGCGAAGTGTTATGTATTCCTCGTCTACACTTTAAATGAATGAAAATGCGACACTTCCTAGCAAGGAAATAGCGTTTGCAGATGTCTACGTATCGTAGCAATAAGTTCTAATGCTTCTTAAAACGCGATATCGCATCTCATTTGTATGTTTCATGGTAAGATATAATATGATTTGCGAAGTGTGATGTATTCCTCGTATACGATTCAATTGAATGTAAATGCGGCACTTCCTTGAAAGGAAATAGCGTCTGCAGATGTCTAGGTATCGTAGCGATAGAGTTCTAATGCTTCTCAAAGCACAATATCGCATCTCATTTCTATGTTTCATGGTAAGATATAATATGATTCGCGAAGTGTGATGTATTCCTCGTCTACACTTCAAATGAATGTAAATGCGACACCTCCTTGCAAGGAAATAGCGTTTGCATATGTCTACCTATCGTAGCAGTAGAGTTCTAATGCTTCTTAAGACGCGATATCGCATCTCATTTCTATGTTTCATGGTAAGATATAATATGACTTGCGAAGTGTTATGTATTCCTCGTCTACACTTCAAATAAATGTGAATGCGACACTTCCTTGCAAGGAAATAGCGTTTGCAGATGTCTACGTACCGAAGCAATTGAGTTCAAATGCTTCTTAAAACGAGATATTGCATCTCATTTCTATGTTTCATGATAAGATATAATATTCATTGCGAAGTGTTATGCATTCCTCGTCTGCGATTCAAATGAAAGTAAATGCGACACTTCCTTGCAAAGAAATAGCGCTTGCAAATGTCTACGTATCGAAGCAATAGAGTTCAAATGCTTCTTAAAACGAGATATTGCATCTCATTTCTATGTTTCATGATAAGATATAATATTCATTGCGAAGTGTTATGCATTCCTCGTCTGCGATTCAAATGAAAGTAAATGCGACACTTCCTTGCAACGAAATAGCGATTGCAGATGTCTACGTATCGTAGCAATAGAGTTCATATGATTCTTAAAACGCGATATCGCATCTCATTTCTATGTTTCATGGTAAGATTTAATATACATTGCGAAGTGTTATGCATTCCTCGTCTACGATTCAAATGAATGTAAATGCGACACTTCCTTGCAAGGAAATAGCGTTTGCAGATGTCTAGGTATCGTAGCAATAGAGTTCTAATGCTTCTTAAAACGCGATATCGCATCTCAGTTCTATGTTTCATGGTAAGATATAACATGATTTGCGAAGTGTTATGCATTCCTCGTCTACACTTCAAATGAATGAAAATGCGACACTTCCTAGCAAGGAAATAGCGATTGCAGATGTCTACGTATCGTAGCAATAGAGTTCATATGATTCTTAAAACGCGATATCGCATCTCATTTCTATGTTTCATGGTAAGATTTAATATTCATTGCGAAGTGTTATGCATTCCTCGTCTACGATTCAAATGAATGTAAATGCGACACTTCCTTGCAAGGAAATAGCGATTGCAGATGTCTACGTATCGTAGCAATAGAATTCATATGATTCTTAAAACGCGATATCGCATCTCATTTCTATGTTTCATGGTAAGATATAACATGATTTGCGACGTGTTATGCATTCCTCGCCTACACTTCAAATGAATGAAAATGCGACACTTCCTAGCAAGGAAGTAGCGTTTGCAGATGTCTACGTATCGTAGCAATAGAGTTCTAATGCTTCTTAAAACGCGATATCGAATCTCATTTCTATGTTTCATGGTAAGATATAATATTATTTGCGAAGTGTTATGTATTCCTCGTCTACACTTCATATGAATGTTAATGCGACACTTCCTTGCAAGGAAAGAGCGTTTGCAGCTGTTTACGTATCGTAGCAATAGAGTTCTTATGATTCTTAAAACGCGATATCGCATCTCATTTGTATGTTTCATGGTAAGATATAATATTATTTGCGAAGTGTTATGTATTCCTCGTCTACACTTCATATGAATGTTAATGCGACACTTCCTTGCAAGGAAAGAGCGTTTGCAGATGTCTAGGTATCGTAGCAATAGAGTTCATATGATACTTAAAACGCGATATCGCATCTCATTTCTATGTTTCATGGTAAGATATAACATGATTTGCGAAGTGTTATGTATTCCTCGTCTAAACTTCAAATGAATGAAAATGCGACACTTCCTAGCAAGGAAATAGCGTTTGCAGATGTCTACGTATCGTAGCAATAGAGTTCTAATGCTTCTTGAAACGCGATATCGCATCTCATTTGTATGTTTCATGGTAAGATATAATATGATTTGCGAAGTGTGATGTATTCCTCGTATACGATTCAATTGAATGTAAATGCGGCACTTCCTTGAAAGGAAATAGCGTCTGCAGATGTCTACGTATCGTAGCAATAGAGTTCTAATGCTTCTCAAAGCACAATATCGCATCTCATTTCTATGTTTCATGGTAAGATATAATATGATTCGCGAAGTGTGATGTATTCCTCGTCTACACTTCAAGTGAATGTAAATGCGACACTTCCTTGCAAGGAAATAGCGTTTGCATATGTCTACCTATCGTAGCAGTAGAGTTCTAATGCTTCTTAAAACGCGATATCGCATCTCATTTCTATGTTTCATGGTAAGATGTAATATGACTTGCGAAGTGTTATGTATTCCTCGTCTACACTTCAAATAAATGTGAATGCGATACTTCCTTGCAAGGAAATAGCGTTTGCAGATGTCTACGTACCGAAGCAATTGAGTTCAAATGCTTCTTAAAACGAGATATTGCATCTCATTTCTATGTTTCATGATAAGATATAATATTCATTGCGAAGTGTTATGCATTCCTCGTCTGCGATTCAAATGAAAGTAAATGCGACACTTCCTTGCAAGGAAATAGCGATTGCAGATGTCTACGTATCGTAGCAATAGAGTTCATATGATTCTTAAAACGCGATATCGCATCTCATTTCTATGTTTCATGGTAAGATATAACATGATTTGCGAAGTGTTATGTATTCCTCGTCTACACTTCAAATGAATGAAAATGCGACACTTCCTAGCAAGGAAATAGCGTTTTCAGATGTCTACGTATCGTAGCAATAGAGTTCTAATGCTTCTTAAAACGCGATATCGCGTCTCATTTCTATCTTTCATGGTAAGATATAATATGATTTGCGAAGTGTCATGTATTCCTCTTCTACACTTCAAATGAATGTAAATGCGACACTTCCTTGCAAGGAAATAGCGTTTGCACATGTCTACGTATCGTAGCAATAGAGTTCTTATGATTCTTAAAACTTGATATCGCATCTCATTTCTATGTTTCATGGTAAGATATAATATGATTTGCGAAGTGTTGTGTATTCCTCGTCTACACTTCAAATGAATGTAAATGCGACACTTCCTTGCTAGGAAATAGTGTCTGGAGATGTCTAGGTATCGTAGCGATAGAGTTCTAATGCTTCATAAAACGCGATATCGCATCCCATATCAATGTTTCATGTTAAGATATAATATTCATTGCGAAGTGTTATGCATTCCTCGTATACGATTCAAATGAGTGTAAATGCGACTCTTCCTCGCTAGGAAGTAGCGCTTGCAGATGCCTACGTATCATAGCAATAGAGTTCTTATGATTCTTAAAACGCGATATCGCATCTCACTTCTATGTTTTATGGTAGGATATAATATGATTTGCGAAGTGTTATGTATTCCTCGTCTACACTTCAAATGAATGTAAATGCGACACTTCCTTGCTAGGAAATAGTGTCTGGAGATGTCTAGGTATCGTAGCGATAGAGTTCTAATGCTTCTTAAAACGCGATATCGCATCTCATTTCTATGTTTCATGGTAGGATATAATATGATTTGCGAAGTGTTATGTATTCCTCGTCTACACTTCAAATGAATGTGAATGCGACACTTCCTTGCAAGGAAATAGCGTTTGCAGATGTCTACGTACCGAAGCAATAGAGTTGAAATGCTTCTTAAAACGAGATATTGCATCTCATTTCTATGTTTCATGATAAGATATAATATTCATTGCGAAGTGTTATGCATTCCTCGTCTACGATTCAAATGAATGTAAATGCGACACTTCCTTGCAAGGAAATAGCGATTGCAGATGTCTACGTATCGTAGCAATAGAGTTCATATGATTCTTAAAACGGGATATTGCATCTCATATCTATGTTTCATTATAAGATATAATATGATTTGCGAAGTGTCATGTATTCCTCGTCTACACTTCAAATGAATGTAAATGCGACACTTCCTTGCATGGAAATAACGTTTGCAGATGTCTGCGTATCGTTGCAATAGAGTTCTAATGCTTCTTTAAAAGCGTTATCGCATCTCATTTCTATGTTTCATGGTATGATATAATATGATTTGCGAAGTGTCATGTATTCCTCGTCTACACTTCAAATGAATGTAAATGCGACACTTCCTTGCAAGGAAATAGCGTCTGCAGATGTCTACGTATCGTAGCAATATTTTTCTAATGCTTCTTAAAACTCGATATCGGATCTCATTTCTATGTTTCATGGTAAGATATAATATTCATTGCGAAGTGTTTTGCATTCCTCGTCTACGATTCAAATGAATGTAAATGCGACACTCCCTTGCAAGGAAATAGTGTTTGCAGATGTCTAGGTATCGTAGCAATAGAGTTCAAATGCTTCTTAAAACGACATATTGCATCTCATATCTATGTTTCATGATAAGATATAATATTCATTGCGAAGTGTTATGCATTCCTCGTATACGATTCAAATGAGTGTAAATGCGACACTTCCTCGCTAGGAAATAGCGCTTGCAGATGTCTACGTATCGTAGCAATAGAGTTCTTATGATTCTTAAAACGCGATATCGCATCTCACTTCTATGTTTTATGGTAGGATATAATATTCATTGCGAAGTGTACTGCATTCCTCGTCTACGATTCAAATGAATGTAAATGCGACACTTCCTTGCAAGGAAATAGCGATTACAGATGTCTACGTATCGTAGCAATAGAGTTCATATGATTTTAAAACGAGATATTGCATCTGATATCTATGTTTCATGGTAAGATATAACATGATTTGCGAAGTGTTATGTATTCCTCGTCTACACTTCAAATGAATGTGAATGCGATACTTCCTCGCTAGGAAATAGCGTTTGCAGATGTCTACGTATCGTAGCATTAGCTTTCTAATGCTTCTTAAAACGCGACATCGCGTCTCATTTCTATCTTTCATGGTAAGATATAATATGATTTGCGAAGTGTCATGTATTCCTCTTCTACACTTCAAATGAATGTAAATGCGACACTTCCTTGCAAGGAAATAGCGTTTGCAGATGTCTACGTATCGTAGCAATAGAATTCTTATGATTCTTAAAACTTGATATCGCATCTCATTTCTATGTTTCATGGTAAGATATAATATGATTTGCGATGTGTTATGTATTCCTCGTCTACACTTCAAATGAATGTAAATGCGACACTTCCTTGCTAGGAAATAGTGTCTGGAGATGTCTAGGTATCGTAGCGATAGAGTTCTAATGCTTCATAAAACGCGATATCGCATCTCATATCTATGTTTCATGGTAAGATATAATATGATTTGCGACGTGTCATGTATTCCTCGTCTACTCTTCAAATGAATGTAAATGCGACACTTCCTTGCTAGGAAACAGCGTCTGCAGATGTCTAGGTATCGTAGCAATAGAGTTCAAATGCTTCTTAAAACGAGATATTGCATCTCATATCTATGTTTCATGATAAGATATAATATCCATTGCGAAGTGTTATGCATTCCTCGTATACGATTCAAATGAGTGTAAATGCGACACTTCCTTGCAAGGAAATAGCGTTTGCAGATGTCTACCTATCGTAGCAATATAGTTCTAATGCTTCTTAAAACGCGATATCGCATTTCATTTCTATGTTTCATGGTAAGATATAATCTGATTTGCGACGTGTCATGTATTCCTCGTCTACTCTTCAAATGAATGTAAATGCGACACTTCCTTGCTAGGAAATAGCGTCTGCAGATGTCTAGGTATCGTAGCAATAGATTTCTAATGCTTCTTAAAACGCGGTATCGCATCTCATTTCTATGTTTCATGGTATAATATAATATGATTTGCGAAGTGTCATGTATTCCTCGTCTACACTTCAAATGAATGTAAATGCGACACTTCCTTGCTAGGAAATAGTGTCTGGAGATGTCTAGGTATCGTAGCGATAGAGTTCTAATGCTTCATAAAACGCGATATCGCATCTCATTTCTATGTTTCATGGAAAGATATAATATGATTTGCGAAGTGTCATGTATTCCTCGTCTACACTTCAAATGAATGTAAATGCGACACTTCCTTGCAAGGAAATAGCGTTTGCAGATGTCTACGTATCGTAGCAATAGAGTTCTTATGATTCTTAAAACGCGAAATCGCATCTCACTTCTATGTTTTATGGTAGGATATAATATGATTTGCGAAGTGTTATGTATTCCTCGTCTACACTTCAAATGAATGTGAATGCGATACTTCCTCGCTAGGAAATAGCGATTGCAGATGTCTACGTATCGTAGCATTAGCTTTCTAATGCTTCTTAAAACGCGATATCGCGTCTCATTTCTATCTTTCATGGTAAGATATAATATGATTTGCGAAGTGTCATGTATTCCTCTTCTACACTTCAAATGAATGTAAATGCGACACTTCCTTGCAAGGAAATAGCGTTTGCACATTTCTACGTATCGTAGCAATAGAGTTCTTATGATTCTTAAAAATTGATATCGCATCTCATTTCTATGTTTCATGGTAAGATATAATATGATTTGCGAAGTGTTATGTATTCCTCGTCTACACTTCAAATGAATGTAAATGCGACACTTCCTTGCTAGGAAATAGTGTCTGGAGATGTCTAGGTATCGTAGCGATAGAGTTCTAATGCTTCATAAAACGCGATATCGCATCCCATATCTATGTTTCATGATAAGATATAATATTCATTGCGAAGTGTTATGCATTCCTCGTATACGATTCAAATGAGTGTAAATGCGACACTTCCTTGCAAGGAAATAGCGTTTGCAGATGTCTACCTATCGTAGCAATAGAGTTCTAATGCTTCTTAAAACGCGATATCGCATTTCATTTCTATGTTTCATGGTAAGATATAATCTGATTTGCGACGTGTCATGTATTCCTCGTCTACTCTTCAAATGAATGTAAATGCGACACTTCCTTGCTAGGAAATAGCGTCTGCAGATGTCTAGGTATCGTAGCAATAGATTTCTAATGCTTCTTAAAACGCGGTATCGCATCTCATTTCTATGTTTCTTGGTATAATATAATATGATTTGCGAAGTGTCATGTATTCCTCGTCTACACTTCAAATGAATGTAAATGCGACACTTCCTTGCTAGGAAACAGCGTCTGCAGATGTCTAGGCATCGTAGCAATAGAGTTCAAATGCTTCTTAAAACGGGATATGTCATCTCATGTCTATGTTTCATGATAAGATATAATATTCATTGCGAAGTGTTATGCATTCCTCGTATACGATTCAAATGGATGTAAATGAGACACTTCCTTGCTAGGAAATAGTGTCTGGAGATGTCTAGGTATCGTAGAGATAGAGTTCTAATGCTTCATAAAACGCGATATCGCATCTCATTTCTATGTTTCATGGAAAGATATAATATGATTTGCGAAGTGTCATGTATTCCTCGTCTACACTTCAAATGAATGTAAATGCGACACTTCCTTGCAAGGAAGTAGCGTTTGCAGATGTCTACGTACCGAAGCAATAGAGTTGAAATGCTTCTTAAAACGAGATATTGCATCTCATTTCTATGTTTCATGATAAGATATAATATTCATTGCGATGTGTTATGCACTCCTCGTCTACGATTCAAATGAATGTAAATGCGACACTTCCTTGCAAGGAAATAGCGATTGCAGATGTCTACGTATCGTAGCAATAGAGTTCATATGATTCTTAAAACGGGATATTGCATCTCATATCTACGTTTCATGATAAGATATAATATGATTTGCGAAGTGTCATGTATTCCTCGTCTACACTTCAAATGAATGTAAATGCGACACTTCCTTGCATGGAAATAACGTTCGCAGATGTCTGCGTATCGTTGCAATAGAGTTCTAATGCTTCTTTAAAAGCGTTATCGAATCTCATTTCTATGTTTCATGGTAAGATATAATATGATTTGCGACGTGTCATGTATTCCTCGTCTACTCTTCAAATGAATGTAAATGCGACACTTCCTTGCTTGGAAATAGCGTTTGCAGATGTCTACGTATCGTAGCATTAGCTTTCTAATGCTTCTTAAAACGCGATATCGCGTCTCATTTCTATCTTTCATGGTAAGATATAATATGATTTGCGAAGTGTCATGTATTCCTCTTCTACACTTCAAATGAATGTAAATGCGACACTTCCTTGCAAGGAAATAGCGTTTGCAGATGTCTACGTATCGTAGCAATAGAGTTCTTATGATTCTTAAAACTTGATATCGCATCTCATTTCTATGTTTCATGGTAAGATATAATATGATTTGCGAAGTGTTATGTATTCCTCGTCTACACTTCAAATGAATGTAAATGCGACACTTCCTTGCTAGGAAATAGTGTCTGGAGATGTCTAGGTATCGTAGCGATAGAGTTCTAATGCTTCTTAAAACGCGATATCGCATCTCATTTCTATGTTTCATGGTAGGATATAATATGATTTGCGAAGTGTTATGTATTCCTCGTCTACACTTCAAATGAATGTGAATGCGACACTTCCTTGCAAGGAAATAGCGTTTGCAGATGTCTACGTACCGAAGCAATAGAGTTGAAATGCTTCTTAAAACGAGATATTGCATCTCATTTCTATGTTTCATGATAAGATATAATATTCATTGCGAAGTGTTATGCATTCCTCGTCTGAGATTCAAATGAAAGTAAATGCGACACTTCCTTGCAAGGAAATAGCGATTGCAGATGTCTACGTATCGTAGCGATAGAGTTCTAATGCTTCTTAAAACGCGATATCGCATCCCATATCTATGATTCATGATAAGATATAATATTCATTGCAAAGTGTTATGCATTTCTCGTCTACGATTCAAATGATTGTAAATGCGACACTTCCTTGCCAGGAAATAGCGTCTGCAGATGTCTAGGTATCGTAGCGATAGAGTTCTAATGTTTCTTAAAACGCGATATCGCATCTCATTTCTATGTTTCATGGTAAGATATAATATGATTTGCGGAGTGATATGTATTCCTCGTCTACACTTCAAATGAATGTAAATGCGACACTTCCTTGCAAGGAAATAGCGATTGCAGATGTCTACGTATCGTAGCAATAGAGTTCTTATGATTCTTAAAACTTGATATCGCATCTCATTTCTATGTTTCATGGTAAGATATAATATGATTTGCGAAGTGTTATGTATTCCTCGTCTACACTTCAAATGAATGTAAATGCGACACTTCCTTGCTAGGAAATAGTGTCTGGAGATGTCTAGGTATCGTAGCGATAGAGTTCTAATGCTTCATAAAACGCGATATCGCATCTCATATCTATGTTTCATGATAAGATATAATATTCATTGCGAAGTGTTATGCATTCCTCGTATACGATTCAAATGAGTGTAAATGCGACACTTCCTCGCTAGGAAATAGCGCTTGCAGATGTCTACGTATCGTAGCAATAGAGTTCTTATGATTCTTAAAACGCGATATCGCATCTCACTTCTATGTTTTATGGTAGGATATAATGTGATTTGCGAAGTGTTATGTATTCCTCGTCTACACTTCAAATGATTGTAAATGCGACACTTCCTTGCCAGGAAATAGCGTCTGCAGATGTCTAGGTATCGTAGCGATAGAGTTCTAATGTTTCTTAAAACGCGATATCGCATCTCATATTTATGTTTCATGATAAGATATAATATTCATTGCGAAGTGTTATGCATTCCTCGTATACGATTCAAATGAGTGTAAATGCGACACTTCCTTGCAAGGAAATAGCGTTTGCAGATGTCTACGTATCGTAGCAATAGATTTCTAATGCTTCTTAAAACTCGATAACGGATCTCATTTCTATGTTTCATGGTAAGATATAATATTCATTGCGAAGTGTTATGCATTCCTCGTCTACGAATCAAATGAATGTAAATGCGACACTTCCTTGCTAGGAAATAGTGTCGGGAGATGTCTAGGTATCGTAGCGATAGAGTTCTAATGCTTCTTAAAACGCGAAATCGCGTCTCATTTCTATGTTTCATGGTAGGATATAATATGATTTGCGAAGTGTTATGTATTCCTCGTCTACACTTCAAATGAATGTGAATGCGACACTTCCTTGCAAGGAAATAGCGTTTGCAGATGTCTACGTACCGAAGCAATAGAGTTGAAATGCTTCTTAAAACGAGATATTGCATCTCATTTCTATGTTTCATGATAAGATATAATATTCATTGCGAAGTGTTATGCATTCCTCGTCTGCGATTCAAATGAAAGTAAATGCGACACTTCCTTGCAAGGAAATAGAGCTTGCAGATGTCTACGTATCGTAGCGATAGAGTTCTAATGCTTCTTAAAACGCGATATCGAATCTCATATCTATGTTTCATGATAAGATATAATATGATTTGCGAAGTGTCATGTATTCCTCGTCTACACTTCAAATGAATGTAAATGCGACACTTCCTTGCAAGGAAATAGCGTTTGCAGATGTCTACGTATCGTAGCAATAGATTTCTAATGCTTCTTAAAACTCGATATCGGATCTCATTTCTATGTTTCATGGTAAGATATAATATTCATTGCGAAGTGTTATGCATTCCTCGTCTACGATTCAAATGAATGTAAATGCGACACTTGCTTGCAAGGAAATAGTGTTTGCAGATGTCTAGGTATCGTAGCAATAGAGTTCAAATGCCTCTTAAAACGAGATATTGCATCTCATATCTATGTTTCATGATAAGATATAATATTCATTGCGAAGTGTTATGCATTCCTCGTATACGATTCAAATGAGTGTAAATGCGACACTTCCTCGCTAGGAAATAGCGCTTGCAGATGTCTACGTATCGTAGCAATAGAGTTCTTATGATTCTTAAAACGCGATATCGCATCTCACTTCTATGTTTTATGGTAGGATATAATATCATTTGCGAAGTGTTATGTATTCCTCGTCTACACTTCAAATGAATGTAAATGCGACACTTCCTTGCTAGGAAACAGCGTCTGCAGATGTCTAGGCATCGTAGCAATAGAGTTCAAATGCTTCTTAAAACGGGATATGTCATCTCATGTCTATGTTTCATGATAAGATATAATATTCATTGCGAAGTGTTATGCATTCCTCGTATACGATTCAAATGGATGTAAATGAGACACTTCCTTGCCAGGAAATAGTGTCTGGAGATGTCTAGGTATCGTAGAGATAGAGTTCTAATGCTTCATAAAACGCGATATCGCATCTCATTTCTATGTTTCATGGAAAGATATAATATGATTTGCGAAGTGTCATGTATTCCTCGTCTACACTTCAAATGAATGTAAATGCGACACTTCCTTGCAAGGAAGTAGCGTTTGCAGATGTCTACGTATCGTAGCAATAGATTTCTAATGCTTCTTAAAACTCGATATCGGATCTCATTTCTATGTTTCATGGTAAGATATAATATTCATTGCGAAGTGTTATGCATTCCTCGTCTACGATTCAAATGAATGTAAATGCGACACTTCCTTGCAAGGAAATAGTGTTTGCAGATGTCCAGGTATCGTAGCAATAGAGTTCAAATGCTTCTTAAAACGAGATATTGCATCTCATATCTATGTTTCATGATAAGATATAATATTCATTGCGAAGTGTTATGCATTCCTCGTCTACGATTCAAATGAACGAAATGCGACACTTCCTTGCAAGGAAATAGCGTTTGCAGATGTCTACGTATCGTAACAATAGAGTTGTAATGCTTCTTAAAACGCGATATCGCATCTCATTTATATGTTTCATGGTAAGATATAATATGATTTGCGAAGTATCATGTATTCCTCGTCTACACTTCAAATGAATGTAAATGCGACACTTCCTTGCAAGGAAATAGCGTTTGCAGATGTCTACGTATCGTAGCAATAGAGTTCATATGATTCTTAAAACGCGATATCGCATCTCATATCTATGTTTCATGATAAGATATAATATTCATTGCGAAGTGTTATGCATTCCTCGTCTACGATTCAAATGAACGTAAATGCGACACTTCCCTGCAAGGAAATAGCGTTTGCAGATGTCTACGTATCGTAGCAATGGAGTTATTATGATACTTAAAACGCGATATCGCATCTCATTTCTATGTTTCATGGTAAGATATAATATGATTTGCGAAGTGTTATGTATTCCTCGTCTACACTTCAAATGAATGTAAATGCGACACTTCCTTGCCAGGAAATAGCGTCTGCAGATGTCTAGGTATCGTAGCGATAGAGTTCTAATGCTTCTTAAAACGCGATATCGCATCTCATTTCTATGTTTCATGGTAAGATATAATATGATTTGCGAAGTGTTATGTATTCCTAGTCTACACTTCAAATGAATGTAAATGCGACACTTCCTTGCAAGGAAGTAGCGTATGCAGATGTCTACGTATCGAAGCAATAGAGTTCAAATGCTTCTTAAAACGAGATATTGCATCCCATATCTATGATTCATGATAAGATATAATATTCATTGCAAAGTGTTATGCATTCCTGGTCTACGATTCAAATGAATGTAAATGCGACACTTCCTTGCTAGGAAATAGTGTCTGGAGATGTCTAGGTATCGTAGCGATAGAGTTCTAATGCTTCATAAAACGCGATATCGCATCTCATTTCTATGTTTCATGGAAAGATATAATATGATTTGCGAAGTGTCATGTATTCCTCGTCTACACTTCAAATGAATGTAAATGCGACACTTCCTTGCAAGGAAATAGCGTTTGCAGATGTCTACGTATCGTAGCAATAGAGTTCTTATGATTCTTAAAACGCGATTTCGCATCTCATTTCTATGTTTCATGGTAAGATATAATATGATTTGCGAAGTGTCATGTATTCCTCGTCTGCACTTCAAATGAATGTAAATGCGACACTTCCTTGCAAGGAAATGGCGTTTGCAGATGTCTACGTATCGAAGCAATAGGGTTCAAATGCTTCTTAAAACGCGATATCGCATCTCATTTCTATGTTTCATGGTAAGATATAATATGATTTGCGAAGTAACATGTATTCCTCGTCTACACTTCAAATGAATGTAAATGCGACACTTCCTTGCAAGGAAATAGCGTTTGCAGATGTCTACGTATCGTAGCAATAGATTTCTAATGCTTCTTAAAACGCGATATCGCATCTCATTTCCATGTTTCATGGTAAGATATAATATGATGTGCGAAGTGTCATGTATTCCTCGTCTACACTTCCAATGAATGTAAATGCGACACTTCCCTGCAAGGAAATAGCGTTTGCAGATGTCTACATATCGGAGTAATAGAGATCAAGTGCTTCTTAAAACGAGATATTGCATCTCATATCTATGTTTCATGATAAGATATAATATTCATTGCGAAGTGTTATGCATTCCTCGTCTACGATTCAAATGAATGTAAATGCGACACTTCCTTGCAAGGAAATAGCGTTTGAAAATGTCTACCTATCGTAGCAGTAGTGTTCTAATGCTTCTTAAAACGCGATATCGCATCTCATTTCTATGTTTCATGGTAAGATATAATATGATTTGCGAAGTGTTATGTATTCCTCGTCTACACTTCAAATGAACGTAAATGCGACACTTCCTTGCAAGGAAATAGCGTTTGGAGATGTCTACGTATCGTAACAATAGAGTTCATATGATTCTTAAAACGCGATATCGCATCTCATATCTATGTTTCAAGATAAGATATAATATTCATTGCGAAGTATTATGCATTCCTCGTCTACGATTCAAATGAAAGTAAATGCGACACTTCGTTGCAAGGAAATAGCGATTGCAGATGTCTACGTATCGTAGCAATAGAGTTCTAATGCTTCTTAAAACGCGATATCGCATCTCGTTTCTATGTTTCATGGTAAGATATAATATGATTTGCGAAGTGTTATGTATTCCTCGTCTACACTTCAAATGAATGTAAATGCGGCGACACTTCCTTGCAAGGAAATAGCGTTTGCAGATGTCTACCTATCGTAGCAATAGAGTTCTAATGCTTCTTAAAACGCGATATCGCATCTCATTTCTATGTTTCATGGTAAGATATAATATGATTTGCGAAGTGTTATGCATTCCTCGTCTACGATTCAAATGAATGTAAATGCGACACTTTCTTGCAAGGAAATAGCGTTTGCAGATGTCTACGTATCGTAGCAATAGAGTTCTTATGATTCTTAAAACGCGATATAGCATCTCATTTCTACGTTTCATGGTAAGGTATAATATGATTTGCGAAGTGTTATGTATTCCTCGTCCACGCTTCAAATGAATGTAAATGCGACCCTTCCTTGCAAGGAAATAGCGTTTGCAGATGTCTACGTATCGTAGCAATAGAGTTCTTATGATTCTTAAAACGCGATATCGGATCTCATTTCTATGTTTCATGGTAAGATATAATATGATTTGCGAAGTGTTATGTATTCCTCGTCTACACATCAAATGAATGTAAATGCGACACTTCCTTGTAAGGAAATAGCGTTTGCAGATGTCTACGTATCGTAGCAATAGAGTACTTATGATTCTTAAAACGCGATATCGCATCTCATTTCTATGTTTCATGGTAAGATATTATATGATTTGCGAAGTGTCATGTATTCCTCGTCAACACTTCAAATCAATGTAAGTGCGACACTTCCTTGCAAGGAAATAGCGTTTGCAGATGTCTACGTATCGTAGCAATAGAGTTCTTATGATTCTTAAAACGCGATATCGCATCTCATTTCAATGTTTCATGGTAAGATATAATATGATTTGCGAAGTGTTATGTATTCCTCGTCTACACTTCAAATGAATGTGAATGCGACACTTCCTTGCAAGGAAATAGCATTTTCAGATTGCTACGTATCGTAGCAATAGAGTTCTTATGATTCTTAAAACGCGATATCGCTTCTCATTTCAATGTTTCATGGTAAGATATAATATGATTTGCGAAGTGTCTTGTATTCCTCGTCTACACTTCAAATGAATGTAAATGCGACGCTTCCTTGCAGGGAAATAGCGTTTGCAGATGTCTACGTATCGTAGCAATAGAGTTCTTATGATTCTTACAACGCGATATCGGATCTCATTTCTATGTTTCATGGTAAGATACAATATGATTTGCGAAGTGTTATGTATTCCTCGTCTGCACTTCAAATGAATGTAAATGCGACACTTCTTTGCAGGGAAATAGCGTTTGCAGATGTCTACGTATCGTAGCAATAGAGTTCTTATGATTCTTAAAACGCGATATCGCATCACATTTCTATGTTTCATGGTAAGATATAATTTGATTTGCGGAGTGTTATGTATTCCTCGTCTACACTTCAAATGAATGTGAATGCGACACTTCCTCGCTAGGAAATGGCGTTTGCAGATGTCTACGTATCGTAGCAGTAGAGTTCTAATGCTTCTTAAAACGCGATATCGCATCTCATTTCTATGTTTCATGGTAAGATATAATATGATTTGCGAAGTGTTATGTATTCCTCGTCTACACATCAAATGAATGTAAATGCGACACTTCCTTGTAAGGAAATAGCGTTTGCAGATGTCTACGTATCGTAGCAATAGAGTTCTTATGATTCTTAAAACGCGATATCGCATCTCATTTCTATGTTTCATGGTAAGGTATAATATTATTTGCGAAGTGTTATGTATACGTCGTCTACACTTCAAATGAATGTAAATGCGACACTTTCTTGCAAGGAAATAGCGTTTGCAGATGTCTACGTATTGTAGCAATGGAATTCTGCTGCTTCTTTAAACGCGATATCGCATCTCATTTCTATGTTTCATGGTAAGGTATAATATGATTTGCGAAGTGTTATGTATTCCTCGTCTACACTTCAAATGAATGTAAATGCGACACTTCCTTGCAAGGAAATAGCGTTTGCAGATATCTACGTATCGTAGCAATGGATTTCTGATGCTTCTTAAAACGCGATAACGCATCTCATTTCTAAGTTTCATGGTAAGATATAATATGATTTGCGAAGTGTCATGTATTCCTCGTCCACGCTTCAAATGAATGTAAATGCGACACTTCCTTGCAAGGAAATAGCGTTTGCAGATGTCTACATATAGGAGCAATAGAGTTCAAATGCTTCTTAAAACGAGATATTGCATCTCATATCTATGTTTCATGATAAGATATAATATTCATTGCGAAGTGTTATGTATTCCTCGTCTACGATTCAAATGAATGTAAATGCGACACTTCCTTGCAAGGAAATAGCGTTTGCAAATGTCTACCTATCGTAGCAGTAGTGTTCTAATGCTTCTTAAAACGCGATATCGCATCTCATTTCTATGTTTCATGGTAAGATATAATATGATTTGCGAAGTGTTATGTATTCCTCGTCTACACTTCAAATGAATGTAAATGCGACACTTCCTTGCTAGGAAATATCGTCTGCAGATGTCTACGTATCGTAGCAGTAGAGTTCTAATGCTTCTTAAAACGCGATATCGCATCTCATTTCTGTGTTTCATGGTAAGATATAATATGATTTGCGAAGTGTTATGTATTCCTCGTCTACACATCAAATGAATGTAAATGCGACACTTCCTTGTAAGGAAATAGCGTTTGCAGATGTCTACGTATCGTAGCAATAGAGTTCTTATGATTCTTAAAACGCGATATCGCATCTCATTTCTATGTTTCATGGTAAGGTATAATATTATTTGCGAAGTGTTATGTATACGTCGTCTACACTTCAAATGAATGTAAATGCGACACTTTCTTGCAAGGAAATAGCGTTTGCAGATGTCTACGTATCGTAGCAATGGAATTCTGCTGCTTCTTTAAACGCGATATCGCATCTCATTTCTATGTTTCATGGTAAGATACAATATGATTTGCGAAGTGTTATGTATTCCTCGTCTGCACTTCAAATGAATGTAAATGCGACACTTCTTTGCAGGGAAATAGCGTTTGCAGATGTCTACGTATCGTAGCAATAGAGTTCTTATGATTCTTAAAACGCGATATCGCATCACATTTCTATGTTTCATGGTAAGATATAATTTGATTTGCGGAGTGTTATGTATTCCTCGTCTACACTTCAAATGAATGTGAATGCGACACTTCCTCGCTAGGAAATGGCGTTTGCAGATGTCTACGTATCGTAGCAGTAGAGTTCTAATGCTTCTTAAAACGCGATATCGCATCTCATTTCTATGTTTCATGGTAAGATATAATATGATTTGCGAAGTGTTATGTATTCCTCGTCTACACATCAAATGAATGTAAATGCGACACTTCCTTGTAAGGAAATAGCGTTTGCAGATGTCTACGTATCGTAGCAATAGAGTTCTTATGATTCTTAAAACGCGATATCGCATCTCATTTCTATGTTTCATGGTAAGGTATAATATGATTTGCGAAGTGTTATGTATTCCTCGTCTACACTTCAAATGAATGTAAATGCGACACTTCCTTGCAAGGAAATAGCGTTTGCAGATATCTACGTATCGTAGCAATGGATTTCTGATGCTTCTTAAAACGCGATAACGCATCTCATTTCTAAGTTTCATGGTAAGATATAATATGATTTGCGAAGTGTCATGTATTCCTCGTCCACGCTTCAAATGAATGTAAATGCGACACTTCCTTGCAAGGAAATAGCGTTTGCAGATGTCTACATATCGGAGCAATAGAGTTCAAATGCTTCTTAAAACGAGATATTGCATCTCATATCTATGTTTCATGATAAGATATAATATTCATTGCGAAGTGTTATGTATTCCTCGTCTACGATTCAAATGAATGTAAATGCGACACTTCCTTGCAAGGAAATAGCGTTTGCAAATGTCTATCTATCGTAGCAGTAGTGTTCTAATGCTTCTTAAAACGCGATATCGCATCTCATTTCTATGTTTCTTGGTAAGATATAATATGATTTGCGAAGTGTTATGTATTCCTCGTCTACACTTCAAATGAATGTAAATGCGACACTTCCTTGCTAGGAAATATCGTCTGCAGATGTCTACGTATCGTAGCAGTAGAGTTCTAATGCTTCTTAAAACGCGATATCGCATCTCATTTCTGTGTTTCATGGTAAGATATAATATGATTTGCGAAGTGTTATGTATTCCTCGTCTACACATCAAATGAATGTAAATGCGACACTTCCTTGCTAGGAAATATCGTCTGCAGATGTCTACGTATCGTAGCAATAGAGTTCTTATGATTCTTAAAACGCGATATCGCATCTCATTTCTATGTTTCATGGTAAGGTATAATATTATTTGCGAAGTGTCATGTATTCCTCGTCTACACTTCAAATGAATGTAAATACGACACTTCCCTGCAAGGAAATAGCGTTTGCAGATGTCTACGTATCGTAGCAATAGAGTTCTTATGATTCTTACAACGCGATATCGGATCTCATTTCTATGTTTCATGGTAAGATATAATATGATTTGCGAAGTGTTATGTATTCCTCGCCTGCACTTCAAATGAATGTAAATGCGACACTTCCTTGCAAGGAAATAGCGTTTACAGATGTCTACGTATCGTAGCAATAGAGTTCTAATGCTTCTTAAAACGCGATATCGCATCTCATTTCTATGTTTCATGGTAGGATATAATATGATTTGCGAAGTGTCATGTATTCCTCGTCTACACTTCAAATGAATGTAAATGCGACACTTCCTTGCTAGGAAATAGCGTCTGCAGATGTCCAGGTATCGTAGCAATAGTGTTCTAATGCTTCATAAGACGCGATATCGCATCTCATTTCTATGTTTCATGGTAAGATATAATATGATTGGGGAAGTGTTATGTATTCCTTGTCTACACTTCAAATGAATGTAAATGCGACACTTCCTTGCAAGGAAATAGCGTTTGCAGATGTCTACGTATCGTAGTAATAGAGTTCATATGATTCTTAAAACGCGATATCGCATCTCATATCTATGTTTCATGATAAGATATAATATTCATTGCGAAGTGTTATGCATTCCTCGTCTACGATTCAAATGAATGTAAATGCGACACTTCCTTGCAAGGAAATAGCGTCTGCAGATGTCTACGTATCGTAACAGTAGAGTTCTTATGATTCTTAGAACGCGATATCGCATCTCATTTCAATGTTTCATGGTAAGATATAATATGATTTGCGAAGTGTTATGTATTCCTCGCCTACACTTCAAATGAATGTGAATGCGACACTTCCTAGCAAGGAAATAGCATTTGCAGATGTCTACGTATCGTAGCAATAGAGTTCTTATGATTCTTAAAACGCGATATCGCATCTCATTTCAATGTTTCATGGTAAGATATAATATGATTTGCGAAGTGTCATGTATTCCTCGTCTACACTTCAAATGAATGTAAATGCGACACTTCCTTGCAAGGAAATAGCGTTTGCAGATGTCTACGTATCGTAGCAATAGAGTTCTTATGATTCTTAAAACGCGATATCGCATCTCATATCTATGTTTCAAGATAAGATATAATATTCATTGCGAAGTATTATGCATTCCTCGTCTACGATTCAAATGAAAGTAAATGCGACACTTCGTTGCAAGGAAATAGCGATTGCAGATGTCTACGTATCGTAGCAATAGAGTTCTAATGCTTCTTAAAACGCGATATCGCATCTCGTTTCTATGTTTCATGGTAAGATATAATATGATTTGCGAAGTGTCATGTATTCCTCGTCTACACTTCAAATGAATGTAAATGCGACACTTCCTTGCAAGGAAATAGCGTTTGCAGATGTCTACGTATCGTAACAATAGAGTTCTTATGATTCTTGAAAAGCGATATCGCATCTCATTTCAATGTTTCATGGTAAGATATAATATGATTTGCGAAGTGTTATGTACTCCTCGTCTACACTTCAAATGAATGTGAGTGCGACACTTCCTTGCAAGGAAATAGCGTTTGCAGATGTCTACGTATCGAAGCAATAGAGTTCAAATGCTTCTTAAAACGCGATATCGCATCTCATTTCTATGTTTCATGGTAAGATATAATATGATTTGCGAAGTGTTATGTATTCCTCGTCTACACTTCAAATGAATGTAAATGCGACACTTCCTTGCAAGGAAATAGCGTTTGCAGATGTCTACGTATCGAAGCAATAGAGTTCAAATGTTTCTTTAAACGACATATTGCATTTCATATCTATGTTTCATGGTAAGATATAATATGATTGGGGAAGTGTTATGTATTCCTTGTCTACACTTCAAATGAATGTAAATGCGACACTTCCTTGCAAGGAAATAGCGTTTGCAAATGTCTACGTATCGAAGCAATAGAGTTCAAATGTTTCTTTAAACGAGATATTGCATTTCATATCTATGTTTCATGATAAGATATAATATTCATTGCGAAGTGTTATGCATTCCTCGTCTACGATTCAAATGAACGAAATGCGATAATTCCTTGCGAGGAAATAGCGTTTGCAGATGTCTACGTATCGTAACAATAGAGTTCTTATGATTCTTGAAAAGCGATATCGCATCTCATTTCAATGTTTCATGGTAAGATATAATATGATTTGCGAAGTGTTATGTACTCCTCGTCTACACTTCAAATGAATGTGAGTGCGACACTTCCTTGCAAGGAAATAGCGTTTGCAGATGTCTACGTATCGAAGCAGTAGAGTTCAAATGCTTCTTAAAACGCGATATCGCATCTCATTTCTATGTTTCATGGTAAGATATAATATGATTTGCGAAGTGTTATGTATTCCTCGTCTACACTTCAAATGAATGTAAATGCGACACTTCCTTGCAAGGAAATAGCGTTTGCAGATGTCTACGTATCGAAGCAATAGAGTTCAAATGCTTCTTAAAACGCGATATCGCATCTCATTTCAATGTTTCATGGTAAGATATAATATGATTTGCGAAGTGTTATGTACTCCTCGTCTACACTTCAAATGAATGTGAGTGCGACACTTCCTTGCAAGGAAATAGCGTTTGCAGATGTCTACGTATCGAAGCAATAGAGTTCAAATGCTTCTTAAAACGCGATATCGCATCTCATTTCTATGTTTCATGGTAAGATATAATATGATTTGCGAAGTGTTATGTATTCCTCGTCTACACTTCAAATGAATGTAAATGCGACACTTCCTTGCAAGGAAATAGCGTTTGCAGATGTCTACGTATCGAAGCAATAGAGTTCAAATGCTTCTTAAAACGAGATATTGCATCTCATATCTATGTGTCATGATAAGATATAATATTCATTGCGATGTGTTACGCATTCCTCGTCTACGATTCAAATGAACGTAAATGCGACACTTCCTTGCAAGGAAATAGCTTCTGCAGATGTCTACGTATCGTAACAGTAGAGTTCTTATGATTCTTAGAACGCGATATCGCATCTCATTTCAATGTTTCATGGTAAGATATAATATGATTTGCGAAGTGTTATGTATTCCTCGTCTACACTTCAAATGAATGTGAATGCGACACTTCCTAGCAAGGAAATAGCATTTGCAGATGTCTACGTATCGTAGCAATAGAGTTCTTATGATTCTTAAAACGCGATATCGCATCTCATTTCAATGTTTCATGGTAAGATATAATATGATTTGCGAAGTGTCATGTATTCCTCGTCTACACTTCAAATGAATGTAAATGCGACACTTCCTTGCAAGGAAATAGCGTTTGCAGATGTCTACGTATCGTAGCAATAGAGTTCTTATGATTCTTAAAACGGGATATCGCATCTCATATCTATGTTTCAAGATAAGATATAATATTCATTGCGAAGTATTATGCATTCCTCGTCTACGATTCAAATGAAAGTAAATGCGACACTTCGTTGCAAGGAAATAGCGATTGCAGATGTCTACGTATCGTAGCAATAGAGTTCTAATGCTTCTTAAAACGCGATATCGCATCTCGTTTCTATGTTTCATGGTAAGATATAATATGATTTGCGAAGTGTCATGTACTCCTCGTCTACACTTCAAATGAATGTGAGTGCGACACTTCCTTGCAAGGAAATAGCGTTTGCAGATATCTACGTATCGAAGCAATAGAGTTCAAATGCTTCTTAAAACGCGATATCGCATCTCATTTCTATGTTTCATGGTAAGATATAATATGATTTGCGAAGTGTTATGTATTCTTCGTCTACACTTCAAATGAATGTAAATGCAACACTTCCTTGCAAGGAAATAGCGTTTGCAAATGTCTAAGTATCGAAGCAATAGAGTTCAAATGTTTCTTTAAACGAGATATTGCATTTCATATCTATGTTTCATGATAAGATATAATATTCATTGCGAAGTGTTATGCATTCCTCGTCTACGATTCAAATGAACGAAATGCGACAATTCCTTGCAAGGAAATAGCGTTTGCAGATGTCTACGTATCGTAACAATAGAGTTCTAATGCTTCTTAAAACGCGATATCGCATCTCATTTCTATGTTTCATGGTAAGATATAATATGATTTGCGAAGTATCATGTATTCCTCGTCTACACTTCAAATGAATGTAAATGCGACACTTCCTTGCAAGGAAATAGCGTTTGCAGATGTCTACGTATCGTAGCAATAGAGTTCATATGATTCTTAAAACGCGATATCGCATATCATATCTATGTTTCATGATAAGATATAATATTCATTGCGAAGTGTTATGCATTCCTCGTCTACGATTCAAATGAACGTAAATGCGACACTTCCCTGCAAGGAAATAGCGTTTCCAGATGTTTACGTATCGTAACAATAGAGTTCTTATGATTCTTGAAAAGCGATATCGCATCTCATTTCAATGTTTCATGGTAAGATATAATATGATTTGCGAAGTGTTATGTACTCCTCGTCTACACTTCAAATGAATGTGAGTGCGACACTTCCTTGCAAGGAAATAGGGTTTGCAGATGTCTACGTATCGAAGCAATAGAGTTCAAATGCTTCTTAAAACGCGATATCGCATCTCATTTCTATGTTTCATGGTAAGATATAATATGATTTGCGAAGTGTTATGTATTCCTCGTCTACACTTCAAATGAATGTAAATGCGACACTTCTTTGCAGGGAAATAGCGTTTGCAGATGTCTACGTATCGTAGCAATAGAGTTCTTATGATTCTTAGAACGCGATATCGCATCTCATTTCAATGTTTCATGGTAAGATATAATATGATTTGCGAAGTGTTATGTATTCCTCGTCTACACTTCAAATGAATGTGAATGCGACACTTCCTCGCTAGGAAATGGCGTTTGCAGATGTCTACGTATCGTAGCAGTAGAGTTCTAATGCTTCTTAAAACGCGATATCGCATCTCATTTCTATGTTTCATGGTAAGATATAATATGATTTGCGAAGTGTTATGTATTCCTCGTCTACACATCAAATGAATGTAAATGCGACACTTCCTTGTAAGGAAATAGCGTTTGCAGATGTCTACGTATCGTAGCAATAGAGTTCTTATGATTCTTAAAACGCGATATCGCATCTCATTTCTATGTTTCATGGTAAGATATTATATGATTCGCGAAGTGTCATGTATTCCTCGTCAACACTTCAAATCAATGTAAATGCGACACTTCCTTGCAAGGAAATAGCGTTTGCAGATGTCTACGTATCGTAGCAATAGAGTTCTTATGATTCTTTAAACGCGATATCGCATCTCATTTCTATGTTTCATGGTAAGGTATAATATGATTTGCGAAGTGTTATGTATTCCTCGTCTGCACTTCAAATGAATGTAAATGCGACACTTCCTTGCAAGGAAATAGCGTTTGCAGATGTCTACGTATCGTAGCAATAGCGTTCTAATGCTTCTTAAAACGCGATATCGCATCTCACTTCTATGTTTCATTGTAGGATATAATATGATTTGCGAAGTGTCATGTATTCCTCGTCTACACTTCAAATGAATGTAAATGCGACACTTCCTTGCAAGGAAATAGCGTTTGCAGATGTCTACGTATCGATGCAATAGAGTTCATATGATTCTTAAAACGCGATATCGCATCTCATATCTATGTTTCAAGATAAGATATAATATTCATTGCGAAGTGTTATGCATTCCTCGTCTACGATTCAAATGAATGTAAATGCGACACTTCGTTGCAAGGAAATAGCGATTGCAGATGTCTACGTATCGTAGCAATAGAGTTCTTATGATTCTTAAAACGCGATATCGGATCTCTTTCTACGTTTCATGGTAAGATATAATATGATTTGCGAAGTGTTATGTATTCCTCGTCTACACTTCAAATGAATGTAAATGCGACACTTCTTTGCAGGGAAATAGCGTTTGCAGATGTCTACGTATCGTAGCAATAGAGTTCTTATGATTCTTAAAACGCGATATCGCATCACATTTCTATGTTTCATGGTAAGATATAATTTGATTTGCGGAGTGTTATGTATTCCTCGTCTACACTTCAAATGAATGTGAATGCGACACTTCCTCGCTAGGAAATGGCGTTTGCAGATGTCTACGTATCGTAGCAGTAGAGTTCTAATGCTTCTTAAAACGCGATATCGCATCTCATTTCTATGTTTCATGGTAAGATATAATATGATTTGCGAAGTGTTATGTATTCCTCGTCTACAAATCAAATGAATGTAAATGCGACACTTCCTTGTAAGGAATTAGCGTTTGCAGATGTCTACGTATCGTAGCAATAGTGTTCTTATGATTCTTAAAACGCGATATCGCATCTCATTTCTATGTTTCATGGTAAGATATTATATGATTTGCGAAGCGTCATGTATTCCTCGTCAACACTTCAAATCAATGTAAATGCGACACTTCCTTGCAAGGAAATAGCGTTTGCAGACGTCTACGTATCGTAGCAATAGAGTTCCTATGATTCTTAAAACGCGATATCGCATCTCATTTCTATGTTTCATGGTAAGGTATAATATTATTTGCGAAGTGTTATGTATACGTCGTCTACACTTCAAATGAATGTAAATGCGAACTTTCTTGCAAGGAAATAGCGTTTGCAGATGTCTACGTATCGTAGCAATGGAATTCTGCTGCTTCTTTAAACGCGATATCGCATCTCATTTCTATGTTTCATGGTAAGGTATAATATGATTTGCGAAGTGTTATGTATTCCTCGTCTACACTTCAAATGAATGTAAATGCGACACTTTCTTGCAAGGAAATAGCGTTTGCAGATGTCTACGTATCGTAGCAATAGATTTCTTATGATTCTTAAAACGCGACATCGGATCTCATTTCTATGTTTCATGGTAAGATATAATATGATTTGCGAAGTGTTATGTATTCCTCGTCTACACTTCAAATGAATGTAAATGCGACACTTTCTTGCAAGCAAATAGCGTTTGCAGATGTCTACGTATCGTAGCAATGGATTTCTGCTGCTTCTTAAAACGCGATATCGCATCTCACTTCTATGGTTCATGGTAAGATATAATATGATTTGCGAAGTGTTATGTATTCCTCGTCCACGCTTCAAATGAATGTAAATGCGACACTTCCTTGCAAGGAAATAGCGTTTGCAGATGTCTACGTATCGGAGCAATAGAGTTCTAATGCTTCTTAAAACGCGATATCGCATCTCATTTCTATGTTTCATGGTAAGATATAATATGATTTGCGAAGTGTTATGTATTCCTCGTCTACACTTCAAATGAATGTAAGTGCGACACTTCCTTGCTAGGAAATAGCGTCTGCAGATGTCTAGGTATCGTAGCAATAGAGTTCTAATGCTACTTAAAACGCGATATCGCATCTCATTTCTATGTTTCATGGTAAGATATAATATGATTTGCGAAGTGTCGTGTATTCCTCGTCCACGCTTCAAATGATTGTAAATGCGACACTTCCTTGCAAGGAAATAGCGTTTGCAGATGTCTACGTATCGTAGCAATAGAGTTCTTATGATTCTTAAAACGCGATGTCGGATCTCATTTCTATGTTTCATGGTAAGATATAATATGATTTGCGAAGTGTTATGTATTCCTCGTCTACACTTCAAATGAATGTAAATGCGACACTTTCTTGCAAGGAAATAGCGTTTGCAGATGTCTACGTATCGTAGCAATGGATTTCTGCTGCTTCTTAAAACGCGATATCGCATCTCACTTCTATGATTCATGGTAAGATATAATATGATTTGCGAAGTGTCATGTATTCCTCGTCTACACTTCAAATGAATGTGAATGCGACACTTCGCTGCAAGGAAATAGCGTTTGCAGATATCTACGTATCGTAGCAATAGAGTTCTTATGATTCTTAAAACGCGATATCGGATCTCATTTCTATGTTTCATGGTAAGATATAATATGATTTGCGAAGTGTTATGTATTCCTCGTCTACACTTCAAATGAATGTAATTGCGACACTTCTTTGCAAGGAAATAGCGTTTGCAGATGTCTACGTATCGTAGCGATAGAGTTCTTATGATTCTTAAAACGCGATATCGCTTCTCATTTCTATGTTTCATGGTAAGATATAATATGATTTGCAAAGTGTTATGTATTCCTCGTCTACACTTCAAATGAATGTAAATGTGACACTTCCTTGCAAGGAAATAGCGTTTGCAGATGTCTAGGTATCGTAGCAATAGAGTTCTAATGCTTCTTAAAACGCGATATCGCATCTCATTTCTATGTTTCATGGTAAGATATAATATGATTTGCGAAGTGTTATGTATTCCTCGTCTACACTGCAAATGAATGTAAATGCGACACTTCCTTGCAAGGAAATAGCGTTTGCAAATGTCTACCTATCGTAGCAATAGTGTTCTAGTGCTTCTTAAATCGCGATATCGCATCTCATTTCTATGTTTAATGGTAAGATATAATATGATTTGCGAAGTGTCATGTATTCCTCGTCTACACTTCAAACGAATGTAAATGCGACACTTCCTTACAAGGAAATAGCGTTTGCAGTTGTCTACGTATCGTAGCAATAGAGTTCTAATGCTTCTTAAAACGCGATGTTGCATCTCATTTCTATGTTTCATGGTAAGATATAATATGATTTGCGAAGTGTTATGTATTCCTTGTCTACACTTTAAGTGAATGTAAATACGACACTTCCTTGCTAGGAAATAGCGTCTGCAGATGTCTAGGTATCGTAGCAATAGAGTTCTAATGCTTCTTAAAACGCGATATCGCATCTTATTTCTATGTTTCATGGTAAGAAATAATATGATTTGCGAAGTGTTATGCATTCCTCGTCTACGATTCAAATGAATGTAAATGCGACACTTTCTTGCAAGGAAATAGCGTTTGCAGATGTCTACGTATCGTAGCAATAGAGTTCTTATGATTCTTAAAACGCGATATCGCATCTCATTTCCATGTTTCTTGGTAAGGTATAATATGATTTGCGAAGTGTTATGTATCCGTCCTCTACACTTCAAATGAATGTAAATGCGACACTTTCTTGCAAGGAAATAGCGTTTGCAGATGTCTACGTACCGTAACAAATGATTTCTGCTGCTTCTTAAAACGCGATATCGCATCTCATTTCTATGTTTCATGGTAAGGTATAATATGATTTGCGAAGTGTTATGTATTCCTCGTCTACACTTCAAATGAATGTAAATGCGACACTTTCTTGCAAGGAAATAGCGTTTGCAGATGTCTACGTATCGTAGCAATGGATTTCTGATGCTTCTTAAAACGCAATAACGCATCTCATTTCTATGTTTCATGGTAAGATATAATATGATTTGCGAAGTGTCATGTATTCCACGTCCAGGCTTCAAATGAATGTAAATGCGACACTTCCTTGCAAGGTAATAGCGTTTGCAAATGTCTACCTATCGTAGCAATAGTGTTCTAATGCTACTTAAAACGCGATATCGCATCTCATTTCTATGTTTCATGGTAAGATATAATATGATTTGCGAAGTGTCATGTATTCCTCGTCTACACTTCAAATGAATGTAAATGCGACACTTCCTTGCAAGGAAATAGCGTTTGCAGATGTCTACGTATCGTAGCAATAGAGTTCTAATGCTTCTTAAAACGCGATGTCGCATCTCATTTCTATGTTTCATAGTAAGATATAATATGATTTGCGAAGTGTTATGTATTCCTCGTCTACACTTTAAATGAAAGTAAATGCGACACTTCCTTACTAGGAAATAGCGTCTGCAGATGTCTAGGTATCGTAGCAATAGAGTTCTAATGCTTCTTAAAACGCGATATCGCATCTCATTTCTATGTTTCATTGTAAGATATAATATGATTTGCGAAGTGTTATGCATTCCTCGTCTACGATTCAAATGAATGTAAATGCGACACTTTCTTGCAAGGAAATAGCGTTTGCAGATGTCTACGTATCGTAGCAATGGATTTCTGCTGCTTCTTAAAACGCGATATCGCATCTCACTTCTATGATTCATGGTAAGATATAATATGATTTGCGAAGTGTCATGTATTCCTCGTCTACACTTCAAATTAATGTAAATGCGACACTTCCTGCAAGGAAATGGCGTTTGCAGATGTCTACGTATCGTAGCAATAGAGTTCTAATGCTTCTTAAAACGCGATATCGCATCTCATTTCTATGTTCCATGGTAAGGTATAATATGATTTGCGAAGTGTTATGTATTCCTCGTCTACACTTCAAATGAATGTAAATGCGACACTTTCTTGCAAGGAAATAGTGTTTGCAGAAGTCTACGTATCGTAGCAATGGATTTCTGATGCTTCTTAAAACGCATCTCATTTCGCATCACATTTCCATGTTTCATGGTAAGATATAATATGATTTGCGAAGTGTCATGTATTCCACGTCCAGGCTTCAAATGAATGTAAATGCGACACTTCCATGCAAGGAAATAGCGTTTGCAGATGTCTACGTATCGTAGCAATAGTGTTCTTATGATCCTTAAAACGCGATATCGGATCTCATTTCTATGTTTCATGGTAAGATATAATATGATTTGCGAAGTGTCATGTATTCCTCGTCTACACTTCAAATGAATATAAATGCGACACTTCCCTGCAAGGAAATAGCGTTTGCAGATGTCTACGTATCGTAGCAATAGAGTTCTTATGATTCTTAAAACGCGATATCGGATCTTATTTCTATGTTTCATGGTAAGGTATAATATGATTTGCGATGTGTTATGTATTCCTCGTCTACACATCAACTAAATGTAAATGCGCACTTCCTTGCAAGGAAATAGCGTTTTCAGATGTCTACGTATCGAAGCAATAGAGTTCAAATGCTTCTTAAAACGAGATATTGCATCTCATATCTATGTTTCATGATACGATATAATATTCATTGCGAAGTATTATGCATTCCTCGTCTACGATTCAAATGAATGTAAATGCAACACTTCCTTGCATGGAAATAGCGTTTGCAGATGTCTACGTATCGTAGCAATAGAGTTCTTATGATTCTTAAAACGCGATATCGGATCTCATTTCTATGTTTCATGGTAAGATATAATATGATTTGCGAAGTGTTATGTATCCGTCCTCTACACTTCAAATGAATGTAAATGCGACACTTTCTTGCAAGGAAATAGCGTTTGCAGATGTCTACGTACCGTAACAAATGATTTCCGCTGCTTCTTAAAACGCGATATCGCATCTCATTTCTATGTTTCATGGTAAGGTATAATATGATTTGCGAAGTGTTATGTATTCCTCGTCTACACTTCAAATGAATGTAAATGCGACACTTTCTTGCAAGGAAATAGCGTTTGCAGATGTCTACGTATCGTAGCAATGGATTTCTGATGCTTCTTAAAACGCGATAACGCATCTCATTTCTATGTTTCATGGTAAGATATAATATGATTTGCGAAGTGTCATGTATTCCACGTCCAGGCTTCAAATGAATGTAAATGCGACACTTCCTTGCAAGGAAATAGCGTTTGCAAATGTCTACCTATCGTAGCAATAGTGTTCTAATGCTACTTAAAACGCGATATCGCATCTCACTTCTATGTTTCATGGTAAGATATAATATGATTTGCGAAGTGTCATGTATTCCTCGTCTACACTTCAAATGAATGTAAATGCGACACTTCCTTGCAAGGAAATAGCGTTTGCAGATGTCTACGTATCGTAGCAATATTGTTCTAATGCTTCTTAAAACGCGATGTCGCATCTCATTTCTATGTTTCATAGTAAGATATAATATGATTTGCGAAGTGTTATGTATTCCTCGTCTACACTTTAAATGAATGTAAATGCGGCACTTCCTTAGTAGGAAATAGCGTCTGCAGATGTCTAGGTATCGTAGCAATAGAGTTCTAATGCTTCTTAAAACGCGATATCGCATCTCATTTCTATGTTTCATTGTAAGATATAATATGATTTGCGAAGTGTTATGCATTCCTCGTCTACACTTCAAATGAATGTAAATGCGACACTTTCTTGCAAGGAAATAGCGTTTGCAGATGTCTACGTATCGTAGCAATGGATTTCTGCTGCTTCTTAAAACGCGATATCGCATCTCACTTCTATGATTCATGGTAAGATATAATATGATTTGCGAAGTGTCATGTATTCCTCGTCTACACTTCAAATGAATGTAAATGCGACACTTCCTTACAAGGAAATAGCGTTTGCAGATGTCTACGTATCGTAGCAATAGAGTTCTAATGCTTCTTAAAACGCGATGTCGCATCTCATTTCTATGTTTCATGGTAAGATATAATATGATTTGCGAAGTGTTATGTATTCCTTGTCTACACTTTAAATGAATGTAAATACGACACTTCCTTGCTAGGAAATAGCGTCTGCAGATGTCTAGGTATCGTAGCAATAGAGTTCTAATGCTTCTTAAAACGCGATATCGCATCTCATTTCTATGTTTCATGGTAAGATATAATATGATTTGCGAAGTGTTATGCATTCCTCGTCTACGATTCAAATGAATGTAAATGCGACACTTCCTTGCAAGGAAATAGCGTTTGCAGATGTCTACGTATCGTAGCAATAGAGTTCTAATGCTTCATAAAACGCGATATCGGATCTCATTTCTATGTTTCATGGTAAGATATAATATGATTTGCGAAGTGTCATGTATTCCTCGTCTACACTTCAAATTAATGTAAATGCGACACTTCCTTGCAAGGAAATAGAGTTTGCAGATGTCTACGTATCGTAGCAATGGATTTCTGATGCTTCTTAAAACGCGATATCGCATCTCATTTCTATGTTTCATGGTAAGATATAATATGATTTGCGAAGTGTCATGTATTCCTCGTCCAGGCTTCAAATGAATGTAAATGCGACACTTCGTTGCAAGGAAATAGCGTTTGCAGATGTCTACGTATCGTAGCAATAGAGTTCTTATGATTCTTAAAACGCGATATCGGATCTCATTTCTATGTTTCATGGTAAGATATAATATGATTTGCGAAGTGTTATGTATTCCTCGTCTACACTTCAAATGAATGTAAATGCGACACTTTCTTGCAAGGAAATAGCGTTTGCAGATGTCTACGTATCGTAGCAATGGATTTCTGTTGCTTCTTAAAACGCGATATCGCATCTCACATCTATGATTCATGGTAAGATATAATATGATTTGCGAAGTGTCATGTATTCCTCGTCTACACTTCAAATTAATGTAAATGCGACACTTCCCTGCAAGGAAATAGCGTTTGCAGATGTCTACGTATCGTAGCAATAGAGTTCTAATGCTTCTTAAAACGCGATATCGCATCTCATTTCTATGTTCCATGGTAAGGTATAATATGATTTGCGAAGTGTTATGTATTCCTCGTCTACACTTTAAATGAATGTAAATGCGGCACTTCCTTAGTAGGAAATAGCGTCTGCAGATGTCTAGGTATCGTAGCAATAGAGTTCTAATGCTTCTTAAAACGCGATATCGCATCTCATTTCTATGTTTCATTGTAAGATATAATATGATTTGCGAAGTGTTATGCATTCCTCGTCTACGATTCAAATGAATGTAAATGCGACACTTTCTTGCAAGGAAATAGCGTTTGCAGATGTCTACGTATCGTAGCAATGGATTTCTGCTGCTTCTTAAAACGCGATATCGCATCTCACTTCTATGATTCATGGTAAGATATAATATGATTTGCGAAGTGTCATGTATTCCTCGTCTACACTTCAAATTAATGTAAATGCGACACTTCCTGCAAGGAAATGGCGTTTGCAGATGTCTACGTATCGTAGCAATAGAGTTCTAATGCTTCTTAAAACGCGATATCGCATCTCATTTCTATGATCCATGGTAAGGTATAATATGATTTGCGAAGTGTTATGTATTCCTCGTCTACACTTCAAATGAATGTAAATGCGACACTTTCTTGCAAGGAAATAGCGTTTGCAGATGTCTACGTATCGTAGCAATGGATTTCTGATGCTTCTTAAAACGCGATAACGCATCTCATTTCTATGTTTCATGGTAAGATATAATATGATTTGCGAAGTGTCATGTATTCCACGTCCAGGCTTCAAATGAATGTAAATGCGACACTTCCTTGCAAGGAAATAGCGTTTGCAGATGTCTACGTATCGTAGCAATAGTGTTCTTATGATCCTTAAAACGCGATATCGGATCTCATTTCTATGTTTCATGGTAAGATATAATATGATTTGCGAAGTGTCATGTATTCCTCGTCTACACTTCAAATGAATATAAATGCGACACTTCCCTGCAAGGAAATAGCGTTTGCAGATGTCTACGTATCGTAGCAATAGAGTTCTTATGATTCTTAGAACGCGATATCGGATCTTATTTCTATGTTTCATGGTAAGGTATAATATGATTTGCGATGTGTTTTGTATTCCTCGTCTACACATCAACTAAATGTAAATGCGCACTTCCTTGCAAGGAAATAGCGTTTTCAGATGTCTACGTATCGAAGCAATAGAGTTCAAATGCTTCTTAAAACGAGATATTGCATCTCATATCTATGTTTCATGATACGATATAATATTCATTGCGAAGTATTATGCATTCCTCGTCTACGATTCAAATGAATGTAAATGCAACACTTCCTTGCATGGAAATAGCGTTTGCAGATGTCTACGTATCGTAGCAATAGAGTTCTTATGATTCTTAAAACGCGATATCGGATCTCATTTCTATGTTTCATGGTAAGATATAATATGATTTGCGAAGTGTTATGTATCCGTCCTCTACACTTCAAATGAATGTAAATGCGACACTTTCTTGCAAGGAAATAGCGTTTGCAGATGTCTACGTACCGTAACAAATGATTTCCGCTGCTTCTTAAAACGCGATATCGCATCTCATTTCTATGTTTCATGGTAAGGTATAATATGATTTGCGAAGTGTTATGTATTCCTCGTCTACACTTCAAATGAATGTAAATGCGACACTTTCTTGCAAGGAAATAGCGTTTGCAGATGTCTACGTATCGTAGCAATGGATTTCTGATGCTTCTTAAAACGCGATAACGCATCTCATTTCTATGTTTCATGGTAAGATATAATATGATTTGCGAAGTGTCATGTATTCCACGTCCAGGCTTCAAATGAATGTAAATGCGACACTTCCTTGCAAGGAAATAGCGTTTGCAAATGTCTACCTATCGTAGCAATAGTGTTCTAATGCTACTTAAAACGCGATATCGCATCTCACTTCTATGTTTCATGGTAAGATATAATATGATTTGCGAAGTGTCATGTATTCCTCGTCTACACTTCAAATGAATGTAAATGCGACACTTCCTTGCAAGGAAATAGCGTTTGCAGATGTCTACGTATCGTAGCAATAGAGTTCTAATGCTTCTTAAAACGCGATGTCGCATCTCATTTCTATGTTTCATAGTAAGATATAATATGATTTGCGAAGTGTTATGTATTCCTCGTCTACACTTTAAATGAATGTAAATGCGGCACTTCCTTAGTAGGAAATAGCGTCTGCAGATGTCTAGGTATCGTAGCAATAGAGTTCTAATGCTTCTTAAAACGCGATATCGCATCTCATTTCTATGTTTCATTGTAAGATATAATATGATTTGCGAAGTGTTATGCATTCCTCGTCTACACTTCAAATGAATGTAAATGCGACACTTTCTTGCAAGGAAATAGCGTTTGCAGATGTCTACGTATCGTAGCAATGGATTTCTGCTGCTTCTTAAAACGCGATATCGCATCTCACTTCTATGATTCATGGTAAGATATAATATGATTTGCGAAGTGTCATGTATTCCTCGTCTACACTTCAAATGAATGTAAATGCGACACTTCCTTACAAGGAAATAGCGTTTGCAGATGTCTACGTATCGTAGCAATAGAGTTCTAATGCTTCTTAAAACGCGATGTCGCATCTCATTTCTATGTTTCATGGTAAGATATAATATGATTTGCGAAGTGTTATGTATTCCTTGTCTACACTTTAAATGAATGTAAATACGACACTTCCTTGCTAGGAAATAGCGTCTGCAGATGTCTAGGTATCGTAGCAATAGAGTTCTAATGCTTCTTAAAACGCGATATCGCATCTCATTTCTATGTTTCATGGTAAGATATAATATGATTTGCGAAGTGTTATGCATTCCTCGTCTACGATTCAAATGAATGTAAATGCGACACTTCCTTGCAAGGAAGTAGCGTTTGCAGATGTCTACGTATCGTAGCAATAGAGTTCTAATGCTTCATAAAACGCGATATCGGATCTCATTTCTATGTTTCATGGTAAGATATAATATGATTTGCGAAGTGTCATGTATTCCTCGTCTACACTTCAAATTAATGTAAATGCGACACTTCCTTGCAAGGAAATAGAGTTTGCAGATGTCTACGTATCGTAGCAATGGATTTCTGATGCTTCTTAAAACGCGATATCGCATCTCATTTCTATGTTTCATGGTAAGATATAATATGATTTGCGAAGTGTCATGTATTCCTCGTCCAGGCTTCAAATGAATGTAAATGCGACACTTCGTTGCAAGGAAATAGCGTTTGCAGATGTCTACGTATCGTAGCAATAGAGTTCTTATGATTCTTAAAACGCGATATCGGATCTCATTTCTATGTTTCATGGTAAGATATAATATGATTTGCGAAGTGTTATGTATTCCTCGTCTACACTTCAAATGAATGTAAATGCGACACTTTCTTGCAAGGAAATAGCGTTTGCAGATGTCTACGTATCGTAGCAATGGATTTCTGTTGCTTCTTAAAACGCGATATCGCATCTCACATCTATGATTCATGGTAAGATATAATATGATTTGCGAAGTGTCATGTATTCCTCGTCTACACTTCAAATTAATGTAAATGCGACACTTCCCTGCAAGGAAATAGCGTTTGCAGATGTCTACGTATCGTAGCAATAGAGTTCTAATGCTTCTTAAAACGCGATATCGCATCTCATTTCTATGTTCCATGGTAAGGTATAATATGATTTGCGAAGTGTTATGTATTCCTCGTCTACACTTCAAATGAATGTAAATGCGACACTTTCTTGCAAGGAAATAGCGTTTGCAGATGTCTACGTATCGTAGCAATGGATTTCTGATGCTTCTCAAAACGCGACAACGCATCTCATTTCTATGTTTCATGGTAAGATATAATATGATTTGCGAAGTGTCATGTATTCCTCGTCCAGGCTTCAAATCAATGTAAATGCGACACTTCGTTGCAAGGGAATAGCGTTTGCAGATGTCTACGTATCGTAGCAATAGAGTTCTTATTATTCTTAAAACGCGATATCGGATCTCATTTCTATGTTTCATGGTAAGATATAATATGATTTGCGAAGTGTTATGTATTCTTCGTATACACTTCAAATGAATGTAAATGCGACACTTCCTTGCAAGGAAATAGCGTTTGCAGATGTCTACGTATCGTAGCAATAGAGTTCTTATGATACTTAAAACGCGATATCGCATCTCATTTCTATGTTTCATGGTAAGATATAATATGATTTGCGAAGTGTTATGTATTCCTCGTCTACACTTCAAATGAATGTAAATGCGACACTTCTTTGCAAAGAAATAGCGTTTGCAGATGTCTACGTATCGTAGCAATAGAGTTCTTATGATTCTTAAAACGCGATATCGCATCTCATTTCTATGTTTCATGGTAAGATATAATATGATTTGCGGAGTGTTATGTATTCCTCGTCTACATTTCAAATGAATGTAAATGCGACTCTTTCTTGCAAGGAAATAGCGTTTGCAGATGTCTACGTATCGTAGCAATGGATTTCTGCTGCTTCTTAAAACGCGATATCGCATCTCATTTCTATGTTTCATTGTAAGGTATAATATGATTTGCGAAGTGTTATGTATTCCTCGTCTACACTTCAAACGAATGTAAATGCGACACTTTCTTGCAAGGAAATAGCGTTTGCAGATGTCTACGTATCGTAGCAATGGATTTCTGATGCTTCTTAAAACGCGATAACGCATCTCATTTCTATGTTTCATGGTAAGATATAATATGATTTGCGAAGTGTCATGTATTTCTCGTCCAGGCTTCAAATGAATGTAAATGCGACACTTCGTTGAAAAGGAAATAGCGATTGCAGATGTCTACGTATCGTAGCAATAGAGTTCTTATGATTCTTAAAACGCGATATCGGATCTCATTTCTATGTTTCATGGTAAGATATAATATGATTTGCGAAGTGTTACGTATTCCTCGTCTACACTTCAAATGAATGTAAATGCGAAACTTCCTTGCCAGGAAATAGCGTTCGCAGTTCTCTACGTATCGAAGAAATAGAGTTCAAATGCTTCTTAAAACGAGATATTGCATCTCATATCTATGTTTCATGATAAGATATAATATTCATTGCGAAGTGTTATGCATTCCTCGTCTACGATTCAAATGAATGTAAATGTGACACTTCCTTGCAAGGAAATAGCGTTTGCAGATGTCTACGTATCGTAGCAATAGAGTTCTTATGATTCTTAAAACGCGATATCGGATCTCATTTCTATGTTTCATGGTAAGATATAATATGATTTGCGAAGTGTTATGTATTCCTCGTCTACACTTCAAATGAATGTAAATGCGACACTTTCTTGCAAGGAAATAGGGTTTGCAGATGTCCACGTATTGTAGCAATAGAGTTCTAATGCTTCTTAAAACGAGATATCGCACCTCATTTCTATGTTCCATGGTAAGGTATAATATGATTTGCGAAGTGTTATGTATTCCTCGTCTACACTTCAAATGAATGTAAATGCGACACTTTCTTGCAAGGAAATAGCGTTTGCAGATGTCTACGTATCGTAGCAATGGATTTCTGATGCTTCTTAAAACGCGACAACGCATCTCATTTCTATGTTTCATGGTAAGATATAATATGATTTGCGAAGTGTCATGTATTCCTCGTCCAGGCTTCAAATCAATGTAAATGCGACACTTCGTTGCAAGGGAATAGCGTTTGCAGATGTCTACGTATCGTAGCAATAGAGTTCTTATTATTCTTAAAACGCGATATCGGATCTCATTTCTATGTTCATGGTAAGATATAATATGATTTGCGAAGTGTTATGTATTCCTCGTCTACATTTCAAATGAATGTAAATGCGACTCTTTCTTGCAAGGAAATAGCGTTTGCAGATGTCTACGTATCGTAGCAATGGATTTCTGATGCTTCTTAAAACGCGATAACGCATCTCATTTCTATGTTTCATGGTAAGATATAATATGATTTGCGAAGTGTCATGTATTTCTCGTCCAGGCTTCAAATGAATGTAAATGCGACACTTCGTTGAAAAGGAAATAGCGTTTGCAGTTGTCTACGTATCGTAGCAATAGAGTTCTTATGATTCTTAAAACGCGATATCGGATCTCATTTCTATGTTTCATGGTAAGATATAATATGATTTGCGAAGTGTTATGTATTCCTCGTCTACACTTCAAATGAATGTAAATGCGACACTTCCTTGCCAGGAAATAGCGTTCGCAGTTCTCTACGTATCGAAGAAATAGAGTTCAAATGCTTCTAAAACGAGATATAGCATCTCATATCTATGTTTCATGATAAGATATAATATTCATTGCGAAGTGTTATGCATTCCTCGTCTACGATTCAAATGAATGTAAATGTGACACTTCCTTGCAAGGAAATAGCGTTTGCAGATGTCCACGTATTGTAGCAATAGAGTTCTAATGCTTCTTAAAACGAGATATCGCATCTCATTTCTATGTTTCATGGTAAGATATAATTTGATTTGCGAAGTGTTATGCATTCCTCGTCTACACTTCAAATGATTGTAAATGCGACACTTCCTTGCAAGGAAATAGCGTTTGCAAATGTCTACCTATCGTAGCAATAGATTTCTAATGCTTCTTAGAACGCGATATCGCATCTCATTTCTATGTTTCGTGGTAAGATATAATATGATTTGCGAAGTGTCATGTATTCCACGTCTACACTTCAAATGAACGTAAATGCGACACTACCTTGCTAGGAAATAGCGTCTGCAGATGTATAGGTATCGTAGCAATAGAGTTCTAATGCTTCTTAAAACGCGATATCGCATCTCATTTCTATGTTTCATGGTAAGATATAATATGATTTGCGAAGTGTTATGTATTCCTCGTCTACACTTCAAATGAATGTAAATGCGACACTTTCTTGCAAGGAAATAGCGATCGCTGATGTCTACGTATCGTAGCAATGGATTTCTGATGCTTCTTAAAACGCGATAACGTATCTCATTTCTATGTTTCATGGTAAGATATAATATGATTTGCGAAGTGTTATGTATTCCTCGTCTACACTTCAAATGAATGTAAATGCGACACTTTCTTGCAAGGAAATAGCGATCGCTGATGTCTACGTATCGTAGCAATGGATTTCTGATGCTTCTTAAAACGCGATAACGTATCTCATTTCTATGTTTCATGGTAAGATATAATATGATTTGCGAAGTGTCATGTATTCCTCGTCCACGCTTCAAATGAATGTAAATGCGACACTTCCTTGCAAGGAAATAGCGTTTGCAGATGTCTGCGTATCGTAGCAATAGAGTTCTTATGATTCTTAAAACGCGATATCGCATCTCATTTCTATGTTTCATGATAAGATATAATATTCGTTGCGAAGTGTTATGCATTCCTCGTCTACGATTCAAATGAATGTAAATGCGACACTTCCTTGCAAGGAAATAGCGTTTGCAGATGTCTACGTATCGTAGCAATAGAGTTCTTATGATTCTTAAAACGCGATATCGCATCTCATTTCTATGTTTCATGGTAAGATATAATATGATTTGCGAAGTGTTATGTAGTCCTCGTCTACACTTCAAATGAATGTAAATGCGACACTTCGTTGCTAGGAAATAGCGTTTGCAGATGTCTACGTATCGAAGCAATAGAGTTCAAATGCTTCTTAAAACAAGATATCGCATCTCATTTCTATGTTTCATGGTAAGATATAATATGATTTGCGAAGTGTTATGTATTCCTTGTCTACACTTCAAATGAATGTAAATGCGACACTTCCTTGCTAGGAAATAGCGTCTGCAGATGTCTAGGTATCGTAGCAATAGAGTTCTAATGCTTCTTAAAACGCGATATCGCATCTCATTTCTATGTTTCATGGTAAGATGTAATATTCATTGCGAAGTGTTATGTATTCCTCGCCTACACTTCAAATGAATGTAAATGCGACACTTACTTGCTAGGAAATAGCGTTTGCAGATGTCTACGTATCGAAGCAATAGAGTTCAAATGCTTCTTAAGAAAGAGATATTGCATCTCTTATCTATGTTTCATGGTAAGATATAATATGATTTGCGAAGTGATGTGCATTCCTCGTCTACGATTCAAATGAATGTAAATGCGACACTTCCTTGCAAGGAAATAGCGTTTGCAGATGTCTGCGTATCGTAGCAATAGAGTTCTTATGATTCTTAAAACGCGATATCGCATCTCATTTCTATGTTTCATGATAAGATGTAATATTCGTTGCGAAGTGTTATGCATGCCTCGTCTACGATTCAAATGAATGTAAATGCGACACTTCCTTGCAAGGAAATAGCGTTTGCAGATGTCTACGTATCGAAGCAATAGAGTTCAAATGCTTCTTACAACGAGATATTGCATCTCATATCTATGTTTCATGATACGATATAATATTCATTGCGAAGTGTTATGCATTCCTCGTCTACGATTCAAATGAATGTAAATGCAACACTTCCTTGCATGGAAATAGCGTTTGCAGATGTCTACGTATCGTAGCAATAGAGTTCTTATGATTCTTAAAACGCGATATCGGATCTCATTTCTATGTTTCATGGTAAGATATAATATGATTTGCGAAGTGTTATGTATTCCTCGTCTACACTTCAAATGAATGTAAATGCGACACTTTCTTGCAAGGAAATAGCGTTTGCAGATGTCTACGTATCGTAGCAATGGATTTCTGATGCTTCTTAAAACGCGATATCGCCTCTCATTCCTATGTTTCATGGTAAGATATAATATGATTTGCGGAGTGTCATGTATTCCTCGTCTACACTTCAAATGAATGTAAATGCGACACTTCCTTGCAAGGAAATAGCGTTTGCAAATGTCTACCTGTCGTAGCAATTGTGTTCTAATGCTTCTTAAAACGCGATATCGGATCTCATTTCTATGTTTCATGGTAAGATATAATACAATTTGTGAAGTATCATGTATTCCTCGTCTACACTTCAAATGAATGTAAATGCGACACTTCCTTGCTAGGAAATAGCGTCTGCAGATGTCTAGGTATCGTAGCAATAGAGTTCTAATGCTTCTTAAAACGCGATATCGCATCCCATTTCTATGTTTCATGGTAAGATGTAATATGATTTGCGAAGTGTTATCTATTCCTCGTCTACACTTCAAATGAATGTAAATGCGACACTTCCTTGCTAGCAAATAGCGCTTGCAGATGTCTACTTATCGAAGCAATAGATTTCAAATGCTTCTTAAAACGAGATATTGCATCTCATATCTAAGTTTCATGATAAGATATAATATTCATTGCGAAGTGTTATGCATTGCTCGTCTACGATACAAATGAATGTTAATGCGACACTTGCTTGCAAGGAAATTGCGTTTGCAGATTTCTACGTTTCGTAGCAATAGAGTTCTTATGATTCTTAAAACGCGATATCGCATCTCATTTCTATGTTTCATGGTAAGATATAATATTCATTGCGAAGTGTTATGCATTCCTCGTTTACACTTCAAATGAATGTAAATGCGACACTCCCTTGCAAGGAAATAGCGTTTGCAGATGTCTACGTATCGTAGCAATAGAGTTCTTATGATTCTTAAAACGCGATATCGCATCTCATTTCTATGTTTCATGATAAGATATAATATTCGTTGCGAAGTGTTATACATTCCTCGTCTACGATTCAAATGAATGTAAATGCGACACTTCCTTGCAAGGAAATAGCGTTTGCAGATGTCTACGTATCGTAGCAATAAAGTTCTTATTATTCTTAAAACGCGATATCGCATCTCATTTCTTTGTTTCATGGTAAGATATAATATGATTTGCGAAGTGTTATGTAGTCCTCGTCTATACTTCAAATGAATGTAAATGCGACACTTCGCTGCTAGGAAATAGCGTTTGCAGATGTCTACGTATCGAAGCAATAGAGTTCAAATACTTCTTAAAACAAGATATCGCATCTCATTTCTATGTTTCATGATAAGATGCAATATTCATTGCGAAGTGTTATGTATTCCTCGCCTACACTTCAAATGAATGTAAATGCGACACTTCCTTGCTAGGAAATAGCGTTTGCAGATGTCTACGTATCGAAGCAATAGAGTTCAAATGCTTCTTTAAAAGAGATATTGCATCTCTTATCTATGTTTCATGATAAGATATAATATTCTTTGCGAAGTGTTATGCATTCCTCGTCTACGATTCAAATGAATGTAAATGCGACACTTCGTTGCTAGGAAATAGCGTTTGCAGATGTCTACGTATCGAAGCAATAGAGTTCAAATACTTCTTAAAACAAGATATCGCATCTCATTTCTATGTTTCATGATAAGATGTAATATTCATTGCGAAGTGTTATGTATTCCTCGCCTACACATCAAATGAATGTAAATGCGACACTTACTTGCTAGGAAATAGCGTTTGCATATATCTACATATCGAAGCAATAGAGTTCAATTGCTTCTTAAAAAAGAGATATTGCATCTCTTATCTATGTTTCATGGTAAGATATAATATGATTTGCGAAGTGTCATGTATTCCTCGTCTACACTTCAAATGAATGTAAATGCGACACTTCCTCGCTAGGAAATAGCGTCTGCAAATGTCTACCTATCGTAGCAATAGAGTTCTAATGCTTCTTAAATCGCGATATCGCATCTCATTTCTATGTTTCATGGTAAGATATAATATGATTTGCGAAGTGTCATGTATTCCTCGTCTACACTTCAAATGAATGTAAATGCGACACTTCCTTGCAAGGAAATAGCGTCTGCAGATGTCTAGGTATCGTAGCAATAGAGTTCTTATGATTCTTAAAACGCGATATCGCAACTCATTTCCATGTTTCATGGTAAGATATAATATGATTTGCGAAGTGTTATGTATTCCTCGTCTACACTGCAAACGAATGTAAATGCGACACTTCCTTGCAAGGAAATAGCGTTTGCAAATTTCTACCTATCGTACCAATAGTGTTCTAATGCTTCTTAAAACGCGATATCGAATCTCGTTTCTATGTTTCATGGTAAGATATAATATGATGTGCGAAATGTTATGTATTCCTCGTCTATACTTCAAATGAATGTAAATGCGACACTTCCTTGCAAGGAAATAGCGTTTGCAGATGTCTACGTATCGTAGCAATAGATTTCTGACGCTTCTTAAAACGCGATATCGCATCCCATTTCTATGTTTCATGGTAAGATATAATATGATTTGCGAAGTGTCATGTATTCCTCGTCTACACTTCAAATGAATGTAAATGCGACACTCCCTTGCAAGGAAATAGCGTTTGCAGATGTCTACGTATCGTAGCAATAGAGTTGAAATGCTTCTTAAAACGAGATATTGCATCTCATATCTATGTTTCATGATAAGATATAATATTCATTGCGAAGTGATATGCATTCCTCGTCTACGATTCAAATGAATGTAAATGCGACACTTCCTTGCAAGGAAATAGCGTTTGCAGATGTCTACGTATCGTAGCAATAGAGTTCTTATATTCTTAGAACGCGATATCGCATCTCATTCCTATGTTTCATGGTATGATATAATATGATTTGCGCAGTATCATGTATTCCTCGTCTACACTTCAAATGAATGTGAATGCGACACTTCCTCGCTAGGAAATGGCGTTTGCAGATGTCTACGTATCGTAGCAATAGATTTCTAATGCTTCTTAAAACGCGATATCGCATCTCATTTCTATGTTTCATGGTAAGATATAATATGATTTGCGAAGTGTTATGTATTCCTCGTCTACACTTCACATGAATGTGAATGCGACACTTGCTCGCTAGGAAATGGAGTTTGCAGATGTCTACGTATCGTAGCAATAGATTTCTAATGCTTCTTAAATAGCGATATCGCATCTGATTTCTATGTTTCATGGTAAGATATAATATGATTTGCGAAGTGTTATGTAGTCCTCGCCTACACTTCAAATGAATGTAAATGCGACACTTCCTTGCTAGGAAAGAGCGCTTGCAGATGTCTACCTATCGTAGCAATAGAGTTCTAATGCTTCTTAAAACGCGATATCGCATCTCATTTCTATGTTACATAGTAAGATATAATATGATTTGCGAAGTGTTATGTATTCCTCTTCTACACTTCAAATGAATGTAAATGCGACACTTCCTTGCAAGGAAATAGCGTTTGCAGATGTCTACGTATCGTAGGGATAGAGTTCTAATGCTTCTTAAAACGAGATATCGCATCTCATTTCTATGTTTCATGGTAAGATATAATATGATTTGCGAAGTGTTATGTATTCCTCGTCTACACTTCAAATGAATGTAAATGCGACACTACCTTGCTAGGAAATAGCGTCTGCAGATGTATAGGTATCGTAGCAATAGAGTTCTAATGGCTCTTAAAACGCGATATCGCATCTCATTTCTATGTTTCATGGTAAGATATAATATGATTTCCGAAGTGTTATGTATTCCTCGTCTACACTTCAAATGAATGTAAATGCGACACTTCCTTGCAAGGAAATAGCGATTGCAGATGTCTACGTATCGTAGCAATAGAGTTCATATGATTCCTAAAACGCGATATCGCATCTCATTTCTATGTTTCATGGTAAGATATAACATGATTTGCGAAGTGTTATGTATTCCTCGTCTACACTTCAAATGAATGTGAATGCGATACTTCCTCGCTAGGAAATAGCGTTTGCAGATGTCTACGTATCGTAGCAATAGATTTCTAATGCTTCTTAAAACGCGATATCGCATCACATTTCTATGTTTAATGGTAAGATATAATATGATTTGCGAAGTATCATGTATTCCTCGTCTACACTTCAAATGAATGTAAATGCGACACATCCTTGCTAGGAAATAGCGTCTGCAGATGTCTAGGTATCGTAGCAATAGAGTTCTAATGCTTCTTAAAACGCGATATCGCATCCCATTTCTATGTTTCATGGTAAGATGTAATATGATTTGCGACGTGTTATCTATTCCTCGTCTACACTTCAAATGAATGTAAATGCGACACTTCCTTGCTAGGAAATAGCGTCTGCAGATGTCTAAGTATCGTAGCAATAGAGTTCTAATGCTACTTAAAACGCGATATTGCATCTCATATCTATGTTTCTTGATAAGATATAATATTCATTGCGAAGTGTTATGCATTCCTCTTCTACGAATCAAATGAATGTAAATGCGACACTTCCTTGCAAGGAAAATAGCGTTTGCAGATGTCTACCTATCGTAGCCATAGAGTTCTAATGCTTCTTTAAACGCGATATCTCATCTCATTTCTATGTTACATAGTAAGATATAATATGATTTGCGAAGTGTTATGTATTCCTCTTCTACACTTCAAATGAATGTAAATGCGACACTTCCTTGCAAGGAAATAGCGTTTGCAGATGTCTACGTATCGTAGGGATAGTGTTCTAATGCTTCTTAAAACGAGATATTGCATCTCATATCTATGTTTCATGATAAGATATAATATTCATTGCGAAGTGTTATGCATTCCTCGTCTACGATTCAAATCAATGTAAATGCGACACTTACTTGTAAGGAAATTGCGTTTGCAGATGTCTACGTATCGTAGCAATAGAGTTCTTATGATTCTTAAAACGCGATATCGCATCTCATTTCTATGTTTCACGGTAAGATATAATATGATTTGCGAAGTGTCATGTATTCCACGTCTACACTTCAAATGAATGTAAATGCGATACTACCTTGCAAGGAAATAGCGTTTGCAGATGTCTAGGTATCGTAGCAATAGAGTTCTAATGCTACTTAAAACGCGATATCGCATCTCATTTCTATGTTTCACGGTAAGATATAATATGATTTGCGAAGTGTCATGTATTCCACGTCTACACTTCAAATGAATGTAAATACGATACTACCTTGCAAGGAAATAGCGTTTGCAGATGTCTAGGTATCGTAGCAATAGAGTTCTAATGCTACTTAAAACAAGATATCGCATCTCATTTCTATGTTTCATGATAAGATGTAATATTCATTGCGAAGTGTTATGTATTCCTCGCCTACACATCAAATGAATGTAAATGCGACACTTACTTGCTAGGAAATAGCGTTTGCATATATCTACATATCGAAGCAATAGAGTTCAATTGCTTCTTAAAAAAGAGATATTGCATCTCTTATCTATGTTTCATGGTAAGATATAATATGATTTGCGAAGTGTCATGTATTCCTCGTCTACACTTCAAGTGAATATAAATGCGACACTTCCTCGCTAGGAAATAGCGTCTGCAAATGTCTACCTATCGTAGCAATAGAGTTCTAATGCTTCTTAAATCGCGATATCGCATCTCATTTCTATGTTTCATGGTAAGATATAATATGATTTGCGAAGTGTCATGTATTCCTCGTCTACACTTCAAATGAATGTAAATGCGACACTTCCTTGCAAGAAAATAGCGTCTGCAGATGTCTAGGTATCGTAGCAATAGAGTTCTTATGATTCTTAAAACGCGATATCGCAACTCATTTCCATGTTTCATGGTAAGATATAATATGATTTGCGTAGTGTTATGTATTCCTCGTCTACACTGCAAACGAATGTAAATGCGACACTTCCTTGCAAGGAAATAGCGTTTGCAAATTTCTACCTATCGTACCAATAGTGTTCTAATGCTTCTTAAAACGCGATATCGAATCTCATTTCTATGTTTCATGGTAAGATATAATATGATGTGCGAAATGTTATGTATTCCTCGTCTATACTTCAAATGAATGTAAATGCGACACTTCCTTGCAAGGAAATAGCGTTTGCAGATGTCTACGTATCGTAGCAATAGAGTTGAAATGCTTCTTAAAACGAGATATTGCATCTCATATCTATGTTTCATGATAAGATATAATATTCATTGCGAAGTGATATGCATTCCTCGTCTACGATTCAAATGAATGTAAATGCGAAACTTCCTTGCAAGGAAATAGCGTTTGCAGATGTCTGCGTATCGTAGCAATAGAGTTCTTATGATTCTTAAAACGCGATATCGCATCTCATTTCTATGTTTCAAGATAAGATTTAATATTCGTTGCGAAGTGTTATGCATGCATCGCCTACATGGTAAGATATAATATGATTTGCGAAGTGTTATGTAGTCCTCGTCTACACATCAAATGAATGTAAATGCGACACTTCGTTGCTAGGAAATAGCGTTTGCAGATGTCTACGTATCGAAGCAATAGCGTTCAAATGCTTCTTAAGACAAGATATCGCATCTCATTTCTATGTTTCATGATAAGATGTAATTTTCATTGCGAAGTGTTATGTATTCCTCGCCTACACTTCAAATGAATGTAAATGCGACACTTCCTTGCTAGGAAATAGCGTTTGCAGATGTCTACGTATCGAAGCAATAGAGTTCAAATGCTTCTTAAAAAGAGATATTGCATCTCTTATCTATGTTTCATGATAAGATATAATATTCTTTGCGAAGTGTTATGCATTCCTCGTCTACGATTCAAATGCATGTAAATGCGACACTTCCTTGCAAGGAAATAGCGTTTGCAGATGTCTACGTATCGAAGCAATAGAGTTCAACTGCTTCTTAAAACGAGATATTGCATCTCATATCTATGTTTCATGATAAGATATAATATTCATTGCGAAGTGTTATGCATTCCTCGTCTACGATACAAACGAATGTTAATGCGACACTTCCTTGCAAGGAAATTGCGTTTGCAGATTTCTACGTATCGTAGCAATAGAGTTATTATGATTCTTAAAACGCGATATCGCATCTCATTTCTATGTTTCATGGTAAGATATAATATGATTTGCGAAGTGTTATGTATTCCTCGTCTACACTTCACATGAATGTGAATGCGACACTTGCTCGCTAGGAAATGGAGTTTGCAGATGTCTACGTATCGTAGCAATAGATTTCTAATGCTTCTTAAATAGCGATATCGCATCTCATTTCTATGTTTCATGGTAAGATATAATATGATTTGCGAAGTGTTATGTAGTCCTCGCCTACACTTCAAATGAATGTAAATGCGACACTTCCTTGCTAGGAAAGAGCGCTTGCAGATGTCTACCTATCGTAGCAATAGAGTTCTAATGCTTCTTAAAACGCGATATCGCATCTCATTTCTATGTTACATAGTAAGATATAATATGATTTGCGAAGTGTTATGTATTCCTCTTCTACACTTCAAATGAATGTAAATGCGACACTTCCTTGCAAGGAAATAGCGTTTGCAGATGTCTACGTATCGTAGCAATAGAGTTCATATGATTCCTAAAACGCGATATCGCATCTCATTTCTATGTTTCATGGTAAGATATAACATGATTTGCGAAGTGTTATGTATTCCTCGTCTACACTTCAAATGAATGTGAATGCGATACTTCCTCGCTAGGAAATAGCGTTTGCAGATGTCTACGTATCGTAGCAATAGATTTCTAACGCTTCTTAAAACGCGATATCGCATCACATTTCTATGTTTAATGGTAAGATATAATATGATTTGCGAAGTATCATGTATTCCTCGTCTACACTTCAAATGAATGTAAATGCGACACATCCTTGCTAGGAAATAGCGTCTGCAGATGTCCAGGTATCGTAGCAATAGAGTTCTAATGCTTCTTAAAACGCGATATCGCATCCCATTTCTATGTTTCATGGTAAGATGTAATATGATTTGCGAAGTGTCATGTATTCCACGTCTACACTTCAAATGAATGTAAATGCGACACTACCTTGCAAGGAAATAGCGTTTGCAGATGTCTACGGATCGAAGCAATAGAGTTCAAATGCTTCTTAAAACAAGATATCGCATCTCATTTCTATGCTTCATGATAAGATGTAATATTCATTGCGAAGTATTATGTATTCCTCGCCTAGACTTCAAATGAATGTCAATGCGACACTTGCTTGCTAGGAAATAGCGTTTCCAGATGTCTACGTATCGAAGCAATAGAGTTCAAATGCTTCTTAAAACGAGATATTGCATCTCATATCTATGTTTCTTGATAAGATATAATATTCATTGCGAAGTGTTATGCATTCCTCGTCTACGATTCAAATGAATGTAAATGCGACACTTCCTTGCAAGGAAATAGCGTTTGCAGATGTCTACGTATCGTAGCAATAGAGTTCTAATGCTTCTTAAAACGCGATATCGCAACTCATTTCTATGTTTCAGGGTAAGATATAATATGATTTGCGAAGTGTTATGTATTCCTCGTCTACACTTCAAATGAATGTAAATGCGACACTTCCTTGCACGGATATAGCGATTGCAGATGTCTACGTATCGTAGCAATAGAGTTCATATGATTCCTAAAACGCGATATCGCATCTCATTTCTATGTTTCATGGTAAGATATAACATGATTTGCGAAGTGTTATGTATTCCTCGTCTACACTTCAAATGAATGTGAATGCGATACTTCCTCGCTAGGAAATAGCGTTTGCAGATGTCTACGTATCGTAGCAATAGCTTTCTAATGCTTCTTAAAATGCGATATCGAATCTCATTTCTATGTTTCATGGTAAGATATAATGTGATTTGCGAAGTGTTATGTATTCCTCGTCTACACTTCAAATGAAAGTAAATGCGACACTTCCTTGCTAGGAAATAGCGTTTGCAGATGTCTACGTATCGAAGCAATAGAGTTCAAATGCTTCTTAAAACGAGATATTGCATCTCATATCCATGTTTCATAATAAGATATAATATTCTTTGCGAAGTGTTATGCATTCCGTCTACGGTTCAAATGAATGTAAGTGCGACACTTCCTTGCAGGAAAGTAGCGTTTGCAGATGTCTACGTATCGTAGCAATAGAGTTCTTATGATTCTTAAATCGCGATATCGCATCTCATTTCTATGTTTCATGGTAAGATATAATATGATTTGCGAAGTATCATGTATTCCTCGTCTACACTTCAAATGAATGTGAATGCGACACTTCCTCGCTAGGAAATGGCGTTTGCAGATGTCTACGTATCGTAGCAATAGAGTTCTAATGCTTCTTAGAACGCGATATCGCATCTCATTACTATGTTTCATGGTAAGGTATAATATGATTTGCGAAGTATCATGTATTCCTCGTCTACACTTCAAATGAATGTAAATGCGACACTTCCTTGCTGGGAAATAGCGTCTGCAGATATCTAGTTATCGTAGCAATAGAGTTCTAATGCTTCTTAAAACGCGATATCGCATCCCATTTCTATGTTTCATGGTAAGATGTAATATGATTTGCGACGTGTTATCTATTCCTCGTCTACACTTCAAATGAATGTAAATGCGACACTTCCTTGCTAGGAAATAGCGTCTGCAGATGTCTAAGTATCGTAGCAATAGAGTTCTAATGCTACTTAAAACGCGATATTGCATCTCATATCTATGTTTCTTGATAAGATATAATATTCATTGCGAAGTGTTATGCATTCCTCGTCTACGAATCAAATGAATGTAAATGCGACACTTCCTTGCAAGGAAAATAGCGTTTGCAGATGTCTACCTATCGTAGCAATAGAGTTCTAATGCTTCTTTAAACGCGATATCTCAACTCATTTCTATGTTACATAGTAAGATATAATATGATTTGCGAAGTGTTATGTATTCCTCTTCTACACTTCAAATGAATGTAAATGCGACACTTCCTTGCAAGGAAATAGCGTTTGCAGATGTCTACGTATCGTAGGGATAGAATTCTAATGCTTCTTAAAACGAGATATTGCATCTCATATCTATGTTTCATGATAAGATATAATATTCATTGCGAAGTGTTATGCATTCCTCGTCTACGATTCAAATCAATGTAAATGCGACACTTACTTGTAAGGAAATTGCGTTTGCAGATGTCTACGTATCGTAGCAATAGAGTTCTTATGATTCTTAAAACGCGATATCGCATCTCATTTCTATGTTTCATGGTAAGATATAATATGATTCGCGACGTATTATGTATTCCTCGTCTACTCTTCAAATGAATGTGAATGCGACACTTCCTCGCTAGGAAATAGCGTTTGCAGATGTCTACGTATCGTAGCAATAGAATTCTAATGCTTCTTAAAACGCGATATCGCATCTCATTTCTATGTTTCACGGTAAGATATAATATGATTTCCGAAGTGTCATGTATTCCACGTCTACACTTCAAATGAATGTAAATGCGATACTACCTTGCAAGGAAATAGCGTTTGCAGATGTCTAGGTATCGTAGCAATAGAGTTCTAATGCTACTTAAAACGCGATATCGCATCTCATTTCTATGTTTCATGGTAAAATATAATATGATTTGCGAAGTGTTATGTATTCCTCGTCTACACTTCAAATGAATGTAAATGCGACACTTCCTTGCAAGGAAATAGCGATTGCAGATGTCTACGTATCGTAGCAATAGAGTTCATATGATTCCTAAAACGCGATATCGCATCCCATTTTTATATTTTATGGTAAGATATAATATGATTTGCGAAGTGTTATGTATTCCTCGTCTACACTTCAAATGAATGTAAATGCGACACTTCCTTGCAAGGAAATGGCGATTGCAGATGTCTACGTATAGTAGCAATAGAGTTCATATGATTCCTAAAACGCGATATCGCATCTCATTTCTATGTTTCATGGTAAGATATAACATGATTTGCGAAGTGTTATGTATTCCTCGTCTACACTTCAAATGAATGTGAATGCGATACTTCCTCGCTAGGAAATAGCGTTTGCAGATGTCTACGTATCGTAGCAATAAAGTTCTAATGCTTCTTAAAACGCGATATCGCATCCCATTTCTATGTTTCATGGTAAGATGTAATATGATTTGCGAAGTGTCATGTATTCCACGTCTACACTTCAAATGAATGTAAATGCGACACTACCTTGCAAGGAAATAGCGTTTGCAGATGTCTACGGATCGAAGCAATAGAGTCCAAATGCTTCTTAAAACAAGATATCGCATCTCATTCCTATGCTTCATGATAAGATGTAATATTCATTGCGAAGTATTATGTATTCCTCGCCTAGACTTCAAATGAATGTCAATGCGACACTTCCTTGCTAGGAAATAGCGTTTCCAGATGTCTACGTATCGAAGCAATAGAGTTCAAATGCTTCTTCAAACGAGATATTGCATCTCATATCCATGTTTCATAATAAGATATAATATTCTTTGCGAAGTGTTATGCATTCCTCGTCTACGGTTCAAATGAATGTAAGTGCGACACTTCCTTGCAGGGAAATAGCGTTTGCAGATGTCTACGTATCGTAGCAATAGAGTTCTTATGATTCTTAAATCGCGATATCGCATCTCATTTCTATGTTTCATGGTAAGATATAATATGATTTGCGAAGTATCATGTATTCCTCGTCTACACTTCAAATGAATGTGAATGCGACACTTCCTCGCTAGGAAATGGCGTTTGCAGATGTCTACGTATCGTAGCAATAGAGTTCTAATGCATCTTAAAACGCGATATCGCATCTCATTTCTATGTTTAATGGTAAGATATAATATGATTTGCGAAGTGTCATGTATTCCACGTCTACACTTCAAATGAACGTAAATGCGACACTACCTTGCAAGTAATTAGCGTTTGCAGATGTCTACGTATCGTAGCAATAGATTTGTAATACTTCTTAAAACGCGATATCGCATCTCATTACTATGTTTCATGGTAAGGTATAATATGATTTGCGAAGTATCATGTATTCCTCGTCTACACTTCAAATGAATGTAAATGCGACACTTCCTTGCTGGGAAATAGCGTCTGCAGATATCTAGTTATCGTAGCAATAGAGTTCTAATGCTTCTTAAAACGCGATATCGCATCCCATTTCTATGTTTCATGGTAAGATGTAATATGATTTGCGAAGTGTTATCTATTCCTCGTCTACACTTCAAATGAATGTAAATGCGACACTTCCTTGCTAGGAAATAGCGTCTGCAGATGTCTAGGTATCGTAGCAATAGAGTTCTAATGCTACTTAAAACGCGATATTGCATCTCATATCTATGTTTCTTGATAAGATATAATATTCATTGCGAAGTGTTATGCATTCCTCGTCTACGAATCAAATGAATGTAAATGCGACACTTCCCTGCAAGGAAAATAGCGTTTGCAGATGTCTACGTATCGTAGCAATAGAGTTCTTATGATACTTAAAACGCGATATCGCATCTCATTTCTATGTTTCATGGTAAGATATAATATGATTCGCGACGTATTATGTATTCCTCGTCTACTCTTCAAATGAATGTGAATGCGACACTTCCTCGCTAGGAAATAGCGTTTGCAGATGTCTACGTATCGTAGCAATAGAATTCTAATGCTTCTTAAGACGCGATATCGCATCTCATTACTATGTTTCATGGTAAGGTATAATATGATTTGCGAAGTATCATGTATTCCTCGTCTACACTTCAAATGAATGTAAATGCGATACTACCTTGCAAGGAAATAGCGTTTGCAGATGTCTAGGTATCGTAGCAATAGAGTTCTAATGCTACTTAAAACGCGATATCGCATCTCATTTCTATGTTTCATGGTAAGATATAATATGATTTGCGAAGTGTTATGTATTCCTCGTCTACACTTCAAATGAATGTAAATGCGACACTTCCTTGCAAGGAAATAGCGATTGCAGATGTCTACGTATCGTAGCAATAGAGTTCATATGATTCCTAAAACGCGATATCGCATCTCATTTCTATATTTCATGGTAAGATATAATATGATTTGCGAAGTGTTATGTATTCCTCGTCTACACTTCAAATGAATGTAAATGCGACACTTCCTTGCAAGGAAATGGCGATTGCAGATGTCTACGTATAGTAGCAATAGAGTTCATATGATTCCTAAAACGCGATATCGCATCTCATTTCTATGTTTCATGGTAAGATATAACATGATTTGCGAAGTGTTATGTATTCCTCGTCTACACTTCAAATGAATGTGAATGCGATACTTCCTCGCTAGGAAATAGCGTTTGCAGATGGCTACGTATCGTAGCAATAGAGTTCTTATGATTCTTAAATCGCGATATCGCATCTCATTTCTATGTTTCATGGTAAGATGTAATATGATTTGCGAAGTATCATGTATTCCTCGTCTACACTTCAAATGAATGTAAATGCGACACTTCCTTGCTGGGAAATAGCGTCTGCAGATATCTAGTTATCGTAGCAATAGAGTTCTAATGCTTCTTAAAACGCGATATCGCATCCCATTTCTATGTTTGATGGTAAGATGTAATATGATTTGCGAAGTGTTATCTATTCCTCGTCTACACTTCAAATGAATGTAAATGCGACACTTCCTTGCAAGGAAATAGCGTTTGCAGATGTCTACGTATCGTAGGGATAGAGTTCTAATGCTTCTTAAAACGAGATATTGCATCTCATATCTATGTTTCATGATAAGATATAATATTCATTGCGAAGTGTTATGCATTCCTCGTCTACGATTCAAATCAATGTAAATGCGACACTTACTTGTAAGGAAATTGCGTTTGCAGATGTCTACGTATCGTAGCAATAGAGTTCTTATGATTCTTAAAACGCGATATCGCATCTCATTTCTATGTTTCATGGTAAGATATAATATGATTCGCGACGTATTATGTATTCCTCGTGTACTCTTCAAATGAATGTGAATGCAACACTTCCTCGCTAGGAAATAGCGTTTGCAGATGTCTACGTATCGTAGCAATAGAATTCTAATGCATCTTAAAACGCGATATCGCATCTCATTTCTATGTTTCATGGTAAGATATAATATGATTTGCGAAGTGTCATGTATTCCACGTCTACACTTCAAATGAATGTAAATGCGATACTACCTTGCAAGGAAATAGCGTTTGCAGATGTCTAGGTATCGTAGCAATACAGTTCTAATGCTACTTAAAACGCGATATCGCATCTCATTTCTATGTTTCATGGTAAGATATAATATGATTTGCGAAGTGTTATGTATTCCTCGTCTACACTTCAAATGAATGTAAATGCGACACTTCCTTGCAAGGAAATAGCGATTGCAGATGTCTACGTATCGTAGCAATAGAGTTCTTATGATTCTTAGAACGCGATATCGCATCTCATTCCCATGTTTCATGGTAAGATATAATATGATTTGCGAAGTGTTATGTATTCCTCGTCTGCACTTCAAATGAATGTAAATGCGACACTCCCTTGCAAGGAAATAGCGTATGCAGATGCCTACGTATCGTAGCAATAGAGTTCTTATGATTCTTAAATCGCGATATCGCATCTCATTACTATGTTTCATGGTAAGGTATAATATGATTTGCGAAGTATCATGTATTCCTCGTCTACACTTCAAATGAATGTAAATGCGACACTTCCTTGCTAGGAAATAGAGTCTGCAGATGTCTAGTTATCGTAGCAATAGAGTTCTAATGCTTCTTAAAACGCGATATCGCATCCCATTTCTATGTTTCATGGTAAGATGTAATATGATTTGCGAAGTGTTATCTATTCCTCGTCTACACTTCAAATGAATGTAAATGCGACACTTCCTTGCTAGTAAATAGCGCTTTCAGATGTCTACTTATCGAAGCAATAGAGTTCAAATGCTTCTTAAAACGAGATATTGCATCTCATATCTATGTTTCATGATAAGATATAATATTCATTGCGAAGTGTTATGCATTGCTCGTCTACGATACAAATGAATATTAATGCGACACTTCCTTGCAAGGAAATGGCGTTTGCAGATGTCTACGTATCGTAGCAATAGAGTTCTAATGCTTCTTAAAACGCGATATCGCATCCCATTTCTATGTTTCATGGTAAGATGTAATATGATTTGCGAAGTGTTATGTATTCCTCGTCTACACTTCAAATGAAAGTAAATGCGACACTTCCTTGCAAGGAAATAGCGTTTGCAGATGTCTACGTATCGTAGCAATAGAGTTCTAATGCTTCTTAAAACGCGATATCGCATCTCATTTCTATGTTTCATGGTAAGATATAATATGATTTGCGAAGTATCATGTATTCCTCGTCTACACTTCAAATGAATGTAAATGCGACACTTCCTTGCTAGGAAATAGCGTCTGCCGATGTCTAGGTATCGTAGCAATAGAGTTCTGATGCTACTTAAAACGCGATATCGCATCTCATTTCTATGCTTCATGGTATGATATAATATGATTTGCGAAGTGTTATGTATTCCTCGTCTACGATTCAAATGAATGTAAATGCGACACTTCCTTGCAAGGAAATAACGTTTGCACATATCTACGTATCGTAGCAATAGCTTTCTAATGCTTCTTAAAACGCGATATCGAATCTCATTTCTATGTTTCATGGTATAGATATAATATGATTTGCGAAGTATCATGTATTCCTTGTCTACACTTCAAATGAATGTAAATGCGACACTTCCTTGCTAGGAAATAGCGTCTGCAGATGTCTAGGTATCGTAGCAATAGTGTTCTAATGCTTCTTAAAACGCGATATCGCATCTCATTTCTATGTTTCATGGTAAGATATAATATGATTTGCGAAGTGTTATGCATTCCTCGTCTACGTTTCAAATGAATGTAAATGCGACACTTCTATGCAAGGAAATAGCGTTTGCAGATGTCTACGTATTGTAGCAATAGGGTTCTAATGCTCCTTAAAACGCGATATCGCATCTCATTTCTATGTTTCATGGTAAGATATAATATGATTTGCGAAGTGTTATGTATTCCTCGTCTACACTTCAAATGAATGTAAATGCGACACTTCTTTGCTAGGAAATAGCGTTTGCAAATGTCTACCTATCGTAGCAATAGAGTTCATATGATTCTTAAAACGCGATATCGCATCTCATTTCTATGTTTCATGGTAAGATATAACATGATCTGCGAAGTGTTATGTATTCCTCATCTACACTTCAAATGAATGTGAATGCGATACTTCCTCGCTAGGAAATAGCGTTTGCAGATATCTACGTATCGTAGCAATAGCTTTCTAATGCTTCTTAAAACGCGATATCGCATCTCATTTCTATGTTTCATGGGAAAATATAATATGATTTGCGAAGTGTTATGTATTCCTCGCCTACACTTCAAATGAATGTAAATGCGACACTTCCTTGCAAGGAAATAGCGATTGCAGATGTCTACGTATCGTAGCAATAGAGTTCATATGATTCTTAAAACGCGATATCGCATCTCATTTCTATGTTTCATGGTAAGATATAACATGATTTGCGAAGTGTTATGTATTCCTCGTCTACACTTCAAATGAATGTAAATGCGGTACTTCCTCGCTAGGAAATAGCGTTTGCAGATATCTACGTATCGTAGCAATAGCTTTCTAATGCTTCTTAAAACGCGATATCGCATCCCATTCCTATGTTTCATGATAAGATATAATATGATTTGCGAAGTGTTATGTATTCCTCGTCTACACTTCAAATGAATGTAAATGCGACACTTCCTTGCTAGGAAATAGCTTTTGCAGATGCCTACGTATCGAAGCAATAGAGTTCAAACGCTTCTTAAAACGAGATATTGCATCTCATATCTATGTTTCATGATGAGATATAATATTCATTGCGAAGTGTTATGTATTCCCCGTCTACGACTCAAATGAATGTAAATGCGACACTTCCTTGCAGGGAAATAGCGTTTGCATATGTCTACGTATCGTATCAATAGAGATCTAATGCTTCTTAAAACGCGATATTGCATCTCATTTCTATGTTTCATGGTAAGATATAATATGATTTGCGAAGTGTTATGTATTCCTCGCCTACACTTCAAATGAATGTAAATGCGACACTTCTTTGCTAGGAAATAGCGTTTGCAAATGTCTACCTATCGTAGCAATAGTGTTCTAATGCTTCTCAAAACGCGATATCGCATCTCATTTCTATGTTTCATGGTAAGATATAATATGATTTGCGAAGTGTCATGTATTCCTCGCCTACACTTCAAATGAATGTAAAAGCGACACTTCCTTGCAAGGGAATAGCGTCTGCAGATGTCTAGGTATCGTAGCAATAGAGTTCTAATGCTTCTTAAAACGCAATATCGCATGTCATTTCTATGTTTCATGGTAAGATATAATATGATTTGCGAAGTGTTATGTATTCCTCGTCTACACTTCAAATGAATGTAAATGCGACACTTCTTTGCTAGGAAATAGAGTTTGCAAATGTCTACCTATCGTAGCAATAGTGTTCTAATGCTTCTTAAAACGCGATATCGCATCTCATTTCTATGTTTCATGGTAAGATATAATATGATTTGCGAAGTGTTATGTATTCCTCGTCTACATTTCAAATGAACGTAAATGCGACACTTCCTTGCAAGGAAATAGCGATTGCAGATGTCTACGTATCGTAGCAATAGAGTTCATATGATTCTTAAAACGCGATATCGCATCTCATTTCTATGTTTCAAGGTAAGATATAACATGATTTGCGAAGTGTTATGTATTCCTCGTCTACACTTCAAATGAATGTAAATGCGACACTTCCTTGCTAGGAAATAGCGTCTGCCGATGTCTAGGTATCGTAGCAATAGAGTTCTAATGCTACTTAAAACGCGATATCGCATCTCATTTCTATGCTTCATGGTAAGATATAATATGATTTGCAAAGTATCATGTATTCCTCATCTACACTTCAAATGAATGTAAATGCGACACTTCCTTGCTAGGAAATAGCGTCTGCCGATGTCTAGGTATCGTAGCAATAGAGTTCTAATGCTACTTAAAACGCGATATCGCATCTCATTTCTATGCTTCATGGAAAGATATAATATGATTTGCGAAGTGATATGTATTCCTCGTCTACTCTTCAAATGAATGTAAATGCGACACTTCCTTGCAAGGAAATAGCGATTGCAGATGTCTACGTATCGTGGCAATAGAGTTCATATGATTCTTAAAACGCGATATCGCATCTCATTTCTATGTTTCATGGTAAGATATAACATGATTTGCGAAGTGTTATGTATTCCTCGTCTACACTTCAAATGAATGTAAATGCGGTACTTCCTCGCTAGGAAATAGCGTTTGCAGATATCTACGTATCGTAGCAATAGCTTTCTAATGCTTCTTAAAACGCGATATCGAATCTCATTTCTATGTTTCATGGTATAGATATAACATGATCTGCGAAGTGTTATGTATTCCTCGTCTACACTTCAAATGAATGTAAATGCGACACTTCCTTGCTAGGAAATAGCGTCTGCCGATGTCTAGGTATCGTAGCAATAGAGTTCTAATGCTACTTAAAACGCGATATCGCATCTCATTTCTATGCTTCATGGTAAGATATAATATGATTTGCGAAGTGTTATGTATTCCTCGTCTACGATTCAAATGAATGTAAATGCGACACTTCCTTGCAAGGAAATAGCGTTTGCAGATGTCTACGTATCGTAGCAATAGAGTTCTAATGCTTCTTAAAACGCGATATCGCATCTCATTTCTATGTTTCATGGTAAGATATAATATGATTTGCGAAGTATCATGTATTCCTCGTCTACGCTTCAAATGAATGTGAATGCGACACTTCCTTGCTAGGAAATAGCGTCTGCCGATGACTAGGTATCGTAGCAATAGAGTTCTAATGCTACTTAAAACGCGATATCGCATCTCATTTCTATGCTTCATGGTAAGATATAATATGATTGGCGAAGTGTTATGTATTCCTCGTCTACGATTCAAATGAATGTAAATGCGACACTTCCTTGCAAGGAAATAGCGTTTGCAAATGTCTACGTATCGTAGCAATAGAGTTCTAGTGCTTCCTAAAACGCGATATCGCATCTCATTTCTATGTTTCATGGTAAGATATAATATGATTTGCGAAGTGTTATGTATTCCTCGCCTACACTTCAAATGAATGTAAATGCGACACTTCTTTGCTAGGAAATAGCGTTTGCAAATGTCTACCTATCGTAGCAATAGTGTTCTAATGCTTCTCAAAACGCGATATCGCATCTCATTTCTATGTTTCATGGTAAGATATAATATGATTTGCGAAGTGTCATGTATTCCTCGTCTACACTTCAAATGAATGTAAATGCGACACTTCCTTGCAAGGAAATAGCGATTGCAGATGTCTACGTATCGTAGCAATAGAGTTCTAATGCTTCTTAAAACGCGATATCGCATCTCATTTCTATGTTTCATGGTAAGATATAACATGATTTGCGAAGTGTTATGTATTCCTCGTCTACACTTCAAATGAATGTAAATGCGACACTTCTTTGCTAGGAAATAGAGTTTGCAAATGTCTACCTATCGTAGCAATAGTGTTCTAATGCTTCTTAAAACGCGATATCGCTTCTCATTTCTATGTTTCATGGTAAGATATAATATGATTTGCGAAGTGTTATGTATTCCTCGTCTACATTTCAAATGAAAGTAAATGCGACACTTCCTTGCAAGGAAATAGCGATTGCAGATGTCTACGTATCGTAGCAATAGAGTTCATATGATTCTTAAAACGCGATATCGCATCTCATTTCTATGTTTCATGGTAAGATATAACATGATTTGCGAAGTGTTATGTATTCCTCGTCTACACTTCAAATGAATGTGAATGCGATACTTCCTCGCTAGGAAATAGCGTTTGCAGATATCTACGTATCGTAGCAATAGCTTTCTAATGCTTCTTAAAACGCGAAATCGCATCTCATTTCTATGTTTCATGGGAAAATATAATATGATTTGCGAAGTGTTATGTATTCCTCGCCTACACTTCAAATGAATGTAAATGCGACACTTCCTTGCAAGGAAATAGCGATTGCAGATGTCTACGTATCGTAGCAATAGAGTTCATATGATTCTTAAAACGCGATATCGCATCTCATTTCTATGTTTCATGGTAAGATATAACATGATTTGCGAAGTGTTATGTATTCCTCGTCTACACTTCAAATGAATGTGAATGCGGTACTTCCTCGCTAGGAAATAGCGTTTGCAGATATCTACGTATCGTAGCAATAGCTTTCTAATGCTTCTTAAAACGCGATATCGAATCTCATTTCTATGTTTCATGGTATAGATATAATATGATTTGCGAAGTATCATGTATTCCTCGTCTACACTTCAAATGAATGTAAATGCGACACTTCCTTGCTAGGAAATAGCGTCTGCAGATGTCTAGGTATCGTAGCAACAGAGTTCTAATGCTACTTAAAACGCGATATCGCATCTCATTTCTATGTTTCATGGTAAGATATAATATGATTTGCGAAGTGTTATGTATTCCTCGTCTACACTTCAAATGAATGTAAATGCGACACTTCCTTGCAAGGAAATAGCATCTGCTGATGTCTAGGTATCGTAGCAATAGAGTTCTAATGCTTCTTAAAACGCAATATCGCATGTCATTTCTATGTTTCATGGTAAGATATAATATGATTAGCGAAGTATCATGTATTGCTCGTCTACACATCAAATGAATGTAAATGCGACACTTCCTTGCTAGGAAATAGCGTCTGCAAATGTCTACCTATCGTAGCAATAGTGTTCTAATGCTTCTTAAAACGCGATATCGCATCTCATTTCTATGTTTCATGGTAAGATATAATATGATTTGCGAAGTGTTATGTACTCCTCGTCTACACTTCAAATGAATGTAAATGCGACACTTCCTTGCAAGGAAATAGCGATTGCAGATGTCTACGTATCGTAGCAATAGAGTTCAAATGATTCTTAAAACGCGATATCGCATCTCATTTCTATGTTTCATGGTAAGATATAACATGATTTGCGAAGTGTTATGTATTCCTCGTCTACACATCAAATGAATGTGAATGCGATACTTCCTCGCTAGGAAATAGCGTTTGCAGATGTCTACGTATCGTAGCAATAGCTTTCTAATGCTTCTTAAAACGAGATATTGCATTTCATATCTATGTTTGATGATAAGATATAATATTCATTGCGAAGTGTTATGCATTCCTCGTCTACGATTCAAATGAATGTAAATGCGACACTTCCATGCAAGGAAATAGCATTTGCAGATGTCTACGTATCGTAGCAATAGAGTTCTTATGATTCTAAAAACGCTATATTGCATCTCACTTCTACGTTTCATGGTAAGATATAATATGATTTGCGAAGTGTCATGTATTCCTCGTCTACAATTCAAATGAATGTGAATGCGACACTTCCTCGCTAGGAAATAGCGTTTGCAGATATCTACGTATCGTAGGGACAGAGTTCTATTGCTACTTAAAACGCGATATCGCATCTCATTTCTATGTTTCATGGTAAGATATAATATGATTTGCGAACTGTTATGTATTCCTCGTCTACACTTCAAATGAATGTAAATGCGACACTTCCTTGCAAGGAAATAGCGTTTGCAGATGTCTAAGTATCGAAGCAATAGAGTTCAAATGCTTCTTAAAACGCGATATCGCATCTCATCTCTATGTTTCATGGTAAGATATAATATGATTTGCGAAGTGTCATGTATTCCTCATCTACACTTCAAATGAATGTAAATGCGACACTTCCTTGCAAGGAAATAGCGTCTGCAGATGTCTAGGTATCGTAGCAATAGAGTTCTAATGCTTCTTAAAACGCAATATCGCATGTCATTTCTATGTTTCATGGTAAGATATAATATGATTTGCGAATTGTTATGTATTCCTCGTCTACACTTCAAATGAATGTAAATGCGACACTTCTTTGCTAGGAAATAGCGTTAGCAAATGTCTACCTATCGTAGCAGTAGTGTTCTAATGCTTCTTAAAACGCGATATCGCATCTCATTTCTATGTTTCATGGTAAGATATAATATGATTTGCGAAGTATCATGTATTCCTCGTCTACACTTCAAATGAATGTTAATGCGACACTTCCTTGCTAGGAAATAGCGTCTGCAGATGTCTAGGTATCGTAGCAACAGAGTTCTAATGCTTCTTAAAACGCGATATCGCATCTCATTTCTATGTTTCATGATAATATATAATATGATTTGCGAAGTGTTATGTATTCCTCGTCTACACTTCAAATGAATGTAAATGCGACACTTCCTTGCTAGGAAATAGCTTTTGCAGATGTCTACGTATCGAAGCAATAGAGTTCAAACGCTTCTTAAAACGATATATTGCATCTCATATCTATGTTTCATGATGAGATATAATATTCATTGCGAAGTGTTATGCATTCCCCGTCTACGATTCAAATGAATGTAAATGCGACACTTCCTTGCAGGGAAATAGCGTTTGCAGATGTCTACGTATCGTAGCAATAGAGTTCTAATGCTTCTTAAAACGCGATATCGCATCTCATTTCTATGTTTCATGGTAAGATATAATATGATTTGCGAAGTGTTATGTATTCCTCGCCTACACTTCAAATGAATGTAAATGCGACACTTCTTTGCTAGGAAATAGCGTTTGCAAATGTCTACCTATCGTAGCAATAGTGTTCTAATGCTTCTTAAAACGCGATATCGCATCTCATTTCTATGTTTCATGGTAAGATATAATATGATTTGCGAAGTGTCATGTATTCCTCGTCTACACTTCAAATGAATGTAAATGCGACACTTCCTTGCTAGGAAATAGCGTCTGCAGATGTCTAGGTATCGTAGCAATAGAGTTCAAATGCTTCTTAAAACGAGATATTGCATCTCATATCTATGTTTCATGATAAGATATAATATTCATTGCGAAGTGTTATGCATTCCTCGTCTACGTTTCAAATGAATGTAAATGCGACACTTCCATGCAAGGAAATAGCGTTTGCAGATGTCTACGTATCGTAGCAATAGAGTTCTTATGATTCTTAAAACGCTATATTGCATCTCATTTCTACGTTTCGTGGTAAGATATAATATGATTTGCGAAGTGTCATGTATTCCTCGTCTACACTTCAAATGAATGTAAATGCGACACTTCTTTGCTAGGAAATAGCGTTTGCAAATGTCTACCTATCGTAGCAATAGTGTTCTAATGCTTATCAAAACGCGATATCGCACCTCATTTCTATGTTTCATGGTAAGATATAATATGATTTGCGAAGTATCACGTATTCCTCGTCTACACTTCAAATGAATGTAAATGCGACACTTCCTTGCTATGCAATGGCGTCTGCAGATGCCTACGTATCGTAGGAACAGAGTTCTAATGCTACTTCAAACGCGATATCGCATCTCATTTCTATGTTTCATGGTAAGATATAATATGATTTGCGAAGTGTTATGTATTCCTCGTCTACACTTCAAATGAATGTGAATGCGATACTTCCTCGCTAGGAAATAACGTTTGCACATATCTACGTATCATAGCAATAGCTTTCTAATGCTTCTTAAAACGCGATATCGAACCTCATTTCTATGTTTCATGGTATAGATATAATATGATTTGCGAAGTATCATGTATTGCTTGTCTACACTTCAAATGAATGTAAATGCGACACTTCCTTGCTAGGAAATAGCGTCTGCAGATGTCTAGGTATCGTAGCAATAGAGTTCAAATGCTTCTTAAAACGAGATATTGCATCTCATATCTATGTTTCATGATAAGATATAATATTGATTGCGAAGTGTTATGCATTCCTCGTCTACGTTTCAAATGAATGTAAATGCGACACTTCTATGCAAGGAAATAACGTTTGCAGATGTCTACGTATCGTGGCAATAGGGTTCTAATGCTTCTTAAAACGCGATATCGCATCTCATTTCTATGTTTCATGGTAAGATATAATATGATTTGCGAAGTGTTATGTATTCCTCGTCTACACTTCAAATGAATGTAAATGCGACACTTCTTTGCTAGGAAATAGCGTGTGCAAATGTCTACCTATCGTAGCAATAGTGTTCTAATGCTTCTTAAAACGCGATATCGCATCTCATTTCTATGTTTCATGGTAAGATATAATATGATTTGCAAAGTATCATGTATTCCTCATCTACACTTCAAATGAATGTAAATGCGACACTTCCTTGCTAGGAAATAGCGTCTGCCGATGTCTAGGTATCGTAGCAATAGAGTTCTAATGCTACTTAAAACGCGATATCGCATCTCATTTCTATGCTTCATGGAAAGATATAATATGATTTGCGAAGTGATATGTATTCCTCGTCTACTCTTCAAATGAATGTAAATGCGACACTTCCTTGCAAGGAAATAGCGATTGCAGATGTCTACGTATCGTGGCAATAGAGTTCATATGATTCTTAAAACGCGATATCGCATCTCATTTCTATGTTTCATGGTAAGATATAACATGATTTGCGAAGTGTTATGTATTCCTCGTCTACACTTCAAATGAATGTGAATGCGATACTTCCTCGCTAGGAAATAGCGTTTGCAGATGTCTACGTATCGTAGCAATAGCTTTCTAATGCTTCTTAAAACGCGATATCGAATCTCATTTCTATGTTTCATGGTAAGATATAATATGATTTGCGAAGTATCATGTATTCCTCGTCTACACTTCAAATGAATGTAAATGCGACACTTCTTCGCTAGGAAATAGCGTCTGCCGATGTCTAGGTATCGTAGCAATAGAGTTCTAATGCTACTTAAAACGCGATATCGCATCTCATTTCTATGCTTCACGGTAAGATATAATATGATTGGCGAAGTGTTATGTATTCCTCGTCTACGATTCAAATGAATGTAAATGCGACACTTCCTTGCAAGGAAATAGCGTTTGCAGATGTCTACGTATCGTAGCAGTAGAGTTCTAGTGCTTCTTAAAACGCGATATCGCATCTCATTTCTATGTTTCATGGTAAGATATAATATGATTTGCGAAGTGTTATGTATTCCTCGCCTACACTTCAAATGAATGTAAATGCGACACTTCCTTGCAAGGAAATAGCGATTGCAGATGTCTACGTATCGTAGCAATAGAGTTCATATGATTCTTAAAACGCGATATCGCATCTCATTTCTATGTTTCATGGTAAGATATAACATGATTTGCGAAGTGTTATGTATTCCTCGTCTGCACGTCAAATGAATGTAAATGCGATACTTCCTCGCTAGGAAATAGCGTTTGCAGATATCTACGTGTCGTAGCAATAGCTTTCTAATGCTTCTTAAAACGCGATATCGAATCTCATTTCTATGTTTCATGGTATAGATATAATATGATTTGCGAAGTATCATGAATTCCTCGTCTACACTTCAAATGAATGTAAATGCGACACTTCCTTGCTAGGAAATAGCGTCTGCAGATGTCTAGGTATCGTAGCAAGAGAGTTCAAATGCTGCTTAAAACGAGATATTGCATCTCATATCTATGTTTCATGATAAGATATAATATTCATTGCGAAGTGTTATGCATTCCTCGTCTACGTTTCAAATGAATGTAAATGCGACACTTCCATGCAAGGAAATAGCGTTTGCAGATGTCTACGTATCGTAGCAATAGAGTTCTTATGATTCTTAAAACGCTATATTGCATCTCATTTCTACGTTTCATGGTAAGATATAATATGATTTGCGAAGTGTCATGTATTCCTCGTCTACACTTCAAATGAATGTGAATGCGACACTTCCTCGCTAGGAAATAGCGTTTGCAGATGTCTACGTATCGTAGCAATAGAGTTCTAATGCTTCTTAAAACGCGATATCGCATCCCATTTCTATGTTTCATGATAAGATATAATATGATTTGCGAAGTGTTATGTATTCCTCGTCTACACTTCAAATGAATGTAAATGCGACACTTCCTTGCTAGGAAATAGCTTTTGCAGATGTCTACGTATCGAAGCAATAGAGTTCAAACGCTTCTTAAAACGAGATATTGCATCTCATATCTATGTTTCATGATGAGATATAACATTCATTGCGAAGTGTTATGCATTCCCCGTCTACGATTCAAATGAATGTAAATGCGACACTTCCTTGCAGGGAAATAGCGTTTGCAGATGTCTACGTATCGTAGCAATAGAGTTCTAATGCTTCTTAAACGCGATATCGCATCTCATTTCTATGTTTCATGGTAAGATATAATACTCATTGCGAAGTGTTATGTATTCCTCGCCTACACTTCAGATGAATGTAAATGCGACACTTCTTTGCTAGGAAATAGCGTTTGCAAATGTCTACCTATCGTAGCAATAGTGCTCTAATGCTTCTTAAAACGCGATATCGCATCTCATTTCTATGTTTCATGGTAAGATATAATATGATTTGCGAAGTATCATGTATTCCTCGTCTACACTTCAAATGAATGTTAATGCGACACTTCCTTGCTAGGAAATAGCGTCTGCAGATGTCTAGGTATCGTAGCAACAGAGTTCTAATGCTTCTTAAAACGCGATATCGCATCTCATTTCTATGTTTCATGGTAAGATATAATATGATTTGCGAAGTGTTATGTATTCCTCATCTACATTTCAAATGAAAGTAAATGCGACACTTCCTTGCAAGGAAATAGCGATTGCAGATGTCTACGTATCGTAGCAATAGAGTTCTTATGATTCTTAAAACCCTATTTTGCATCTCATTTCTACGTTTCATGGTAAGATATAATATGATTTGCGAAGTATCATGTATTCCTCGTTTACACTTCAAATGAATGTAAATGCGACACTTCCTTGCTAGGCAATAGGGTCTGCAGATGTCTACGTATCGTAGCAATAGAGTTCATATGATCCTTAAAACGAGATATTGCATCTCATATCTATGTTTCCTGATAAGATATAATATTCATTGCGAAGTGTTATGCATTCCTCGTCTACGATTCAAATGAATGTAAATGCGACACTTCCTTGCAAGGAAATAGCGTTTGCAGATGTCTACGTATCGTAGCAATAGAGTTCTAATGCTTCTTAAAACGCGATATCGCATCTCATTTCTATGCTTCATGGTAAGATATAATATGATTTGCGAAGTGTTATGTATTCCTCGTCTACACTTCAAATGAATGTAAATGCGACACTTCCTTGCAAGGGAATAGCGATTGCAGATGTCTACGTATCGTAGCAATAGAGTTCATATGATACTTAAAACGCGATATCGCATCTCATTTCTATGTTTCATGGTAAGATATAGCATGATTTGCGAAGTGTTATGTATTCCTCGTCTACGCTTCAAATGAATGTGAATGCGACACTTCTTTGCTAGGAAATAGCGTTTGCAAATGTCTACCTATCGTAGCAATAGTGTTCTAATGCTTCTTAAAACGCGATATCGCATCTCATTTCTATGTTTCATGGTAAGATATAATATGATTTGCGAAGTGTTATGTGTTCCTCGTCTACACTTCAAATGAATGTAAATGCGACACTTCCTTGCAAGGAAATAGCGATTGCAGATGTCTACGTATCGTAGCAATAGTGCTCTAATGCTTCTTAAAACGCGATATCGCATCTCATTTCTATGTTTCATGGTAAGATATAATATGATTTGCGAAGTATCATGTATTCCTCGTCCACACTTCAAATGAATGTTAATGCGACACTTCCTTGCTAGGAAATAGCGTCTGCAGATGTCTAGGTATCGTAGCAACAGAGTTCTAATGCTTCTTAAAACGCGATATCGCATCTCATTTCTATGTTTCATGGTAAGATATAATATGATTTGCGAAGTGTTATGTATTCCTCATCTACATTTCAAATGAAAGTAAATGCGACACTTCCTTGCAAGGAAATAGCGATTGCAGATGTCTACGTATCGTAGCAATAGAGTTCTTATGATTCTTAAAACCCTATTTTGCATCTCATTTCTACGTTTCATGGTAAGATATAATATGATTTGCGAAGTATCATGTATTCCTCGTTTACACTTCAAATGAATGTAAATGCGACACTTCCTTGCTAGGCAATAGGGTCTGCAGATGTCTACGTATCGTAGCAATAGAGTTCATATGATTCTTAAAACGAGATATTGCATCTCATATCTATGTTTCCTGATAAGATATAATATTCATTGCGAAGTGTTATGCATTCCTCGTCTACGATTCAAATGAATGTAAATGCGACACTTCCTTGCAAGGAAATAGCGTTTGCAGAAGTCTACGTATCGTAGCAATAGAGTTCTAATGCTACTTAAAACGCGATATCGCATCTCATTTCTATGTTTTATGGTAAGATATAATATGATTTCCGAAGTGTTATGTATTCCTCGTCTACACTTCAAATGAATGTAAATGCGACACTTCTTTTCTAGGAAATAGCGATTGCAGATGTCTACGTATCGTAGCAATAGAGTTCATATGATTCTTAAAACGCGATATCGCATCTCATTTCTATGTTTCATGGTAAGATATAACATGATTTGCGAAGTGTTATGTATTCCTCGTCTACACTTCAAATGAATGTAAATACGACACTTCCTTGCAAGGAAATAGCGATTGCAGATGTCTACGTATCGTAGCAATAGAGTTCTAATGCTTCTTAAAACGCGATATCGCATCTCATTTCTATGTTTCATGGTAAGATATAATATGATTTGCGAAGTGTCACGTATTCCTCGCCTACACTTCAAATGAATGTAAATGCGACACTTCCTTCCTAGGAAATAGCGTTTGCAGATGTCTACGTATCGAAGCAATAGAGTTCAAGTGCTTCAAAAAACGAGATATTGCATCTCGTATCTGTGTTTCCTGATAAGATATAATATTCATTGCGAAGTGTTATGCATTCCTTGTCTACGATTCAAATGAATGTAAATGCGCCACTTCCTTGCAAGGAAATAGCGTTTGCAGATGTCTACGTATCGTAGCAATAGAGTTCTAATGCTTCTTAAAACGCGATATCGCATCTCATTTCTATGTTTCATGGTAAGATATAATATGATTTGCGAAGTGTTATGTATACCTCGTCTACACTTCAAATGAATGTAAATGCGACACTTCCTTGCAAGGAAATAGCGATTGCAGATGTCTACGTATCGTAGCAATAGAGTTCATATGATTCTTAAAACGCGATATCGCATCTCATTTCTATGTTTCATGGTAAGATATAACATGATTTGCGAAGTGTTATGTATTCCTCGTCTACACTTCAAATGAATGTGAATGCGATACTTCCTCGCTAGGAAATAGCGTTTGCAGATGTCTACGTATTGTAGCTGTAGCTTTCTAATGCTTCTTAAAACGCGATATCGCATCTCATTTCTATGTTTCATGGTAAGATATAATATGATTTGCGAAGTATCATGTATTCCTCGTCTACACTTCAAATGAATGTAAATGCGACACTTCCTTGCTAGGCAATAGCGTCTGCAGATGTCTACGTATCGTAGCAATAGAGTTCATATGATTCTTAAAACGAGATATTGCATCTCATATCTATGTTTCCTGATAAGATATAATATTCATTGCGAAGTGTTATGCATTCCTCGTCTACGATTCAAATGAATGTAAATGCGACACTTCCTTGCAAGGAAATAGCGTTTGCAGATGTCTACGTATCGAAGCAATAGAGTTCAAATGCTTCTTAAAACGAGATATTGCATCTCATATCTATGTTTCATGATAAGATATAATATTCATTGCGAAGTGTTATGCATTCCTCGCCTACGATTCAAATGAATGTAAATACGACACTTCCTTGCTAGGAAATAGCGTTTGCAGAAGTCTACGTATCGTAGCAATAGAATTCTAATGCTTCTTAAAACGCGATATCGCATCTCATTTCTATGTTTCATGGTAAGATGTGATATTATTTGCGAAGTGTTATGTATTCCTCGCCTATACTTCAAATGAATGTAAATGCGAGACTTCTTTCCTAGGAAATAGCGTTTGCAAATGTCTACCTATCGTAGCAATAGTGTTCTAATGCTTCTTAAAACGCGATATCGCATCTCATTTCTATGTTTCATGGTAAGATATAGTATGATTTGCGAAGTATCATGTATTCCTCGTCTACACTTCAAATGAATGTAAATGCGACACTTCCTTGCTAGGAAATAGCATCTGCAGATGTCTAGGTATCGCAGCAATAGAGTTCTAATGCTTCCTAAAACGCGATATCGCATCTCATTTCTATGTTTCATGGTAAGATATAATATGATTTGCGAAGTGTCATGTATTCCTCGTCTACACTTCAAATGAATGTAAATGCGACACTTCCTTGCAAGGAAATAGCGATTGCAGATGTCTACGTATCGTAGCAATAGAGTTCTTATGATTCTTAAAACGCGATATCGCATCACATTTCTATGTTTCATGGTAAGATATAATATGATTTGCGGAGTGTTATGTATTCCTCGTCTACACTTCAAATGAATGTGAATGCGACACTTCCTCGCTAGGAAATGGCGTTTGCAGATGTCTACGTATCGTAGCAGTAGAGTTCTAATGCTTCTTAAAACGCGATATCGCATCTCAATTCTATGTTTCATGGTAAGATATAATATGATTTGCGAAGTGTTATGTATCCCTCGTCTACACATCAAATGAATGTAAATGCGACACTTCCTTGTAAGGAAATAGCGATTGCAGATGTCTACGTATCGTAGCAATGGAGTTCATATGATTCTTAAAACGCGATATCGCATCTCATTTCTATGTTTCATGGTAAGATATAGCATGATTTGCGCAGTGTCATGTATTCCTCGTCTACACTTCAAATGAATGTGAATGCGATACTTCCTCGCTAGGAAATAGCGTTAGCAGATGTCTACGTATCGTAGCAATAGCTTTCTAATGCTTCTTAAAACGAGATATTGCATCTCATATCTATGTTTCATGATAAGATATAATATTCATTGCGAAGTATCATGTATTCCTCGTCTACACTTCAAATGAATGTAAATGCGACACTTCCTTGCTAGGAAATAGCATCTGCAGATGTCTAGGTATCGCAGCAATAGAGTTCTAATGCTTCCTAAAACGCGATATCGCATCTCATTTCTATGTTTCATGGTAAGATATAATATGATTTGCGAAGTGTCATGTATTCCTCGTCTACACTTCAAATGAATGTAAATGCGACACTTCCTTGCAAGGAAATAGCGATTGCAGATGTCTACGTATCGTAGCAATAGAGTTCTTATGATTCTTAAAACGCGATATCGCATCACATTTCTATGTTTCATGGTAAGATATAATATGATTTGCGGAGTGTTATGTATTCCTCGTCTACACTTCAAATGAATGTGAATGCGACACTTCCTCGCTAGGAAATGGCGTTTGCAGATGTCTACGTATCGTAGCAGTAGAGTTCTAATGCTTCTTAAAACGCGATATCGCATCTCAATTCTATGTTTCATGGTAAGATATAATATGATTTGCGAAGTGTTATGTATCCCTCGTCTACACATCAAATGAATGTAAATGCGACACTTCCTTGTAAGGAAATAGCGATTGCAGATGTCTACGTATCGTAGCAATGGAGTTCATATGATTCTTAAAACGCGATATCGCATCTCATTTCTATGTTTCATGGTAAGATATAGCATGATTTGCGCAGTGTCATGTATTCCTCGTCTACACTTCAAATGAATGTGAATGCGATACTTCCTCGCTAGGAAATAGCGTTAGCAGATGTCTACGTATCGTAGCAATAGCTTTCTAATGCTTCTTAAAACGAGATATTGCATCTCATATCTATGTTTCATGATAAGATATAATATTCATTGCGAAGTGTTATGTATTCCTCGTCTACACTTCAAATGAATGTAAATGCGACACTTCCTTGCTAGGCAATAGCGTCTGCAGATGTCTACGTATCGTAGCAATAGAGTTCTTATGATTCTTACAACGCGATATCGGATCTCATTTCTATGTTTCATGGTAAGATATAATATGATTTGTGAAGTGTTATGTATTCCTCGTCTGCACTTCAAATGAATGTAAATGCGACACTTCCTTGCAAGGAACTAGCGTTTACAGATGTCTACGTATCGTAGCAATAGAGTTCTAATGCTTCTTAAAACGCGATATCGCATCTCATTTCTATGTTTCATGGTAGGATATAACATGATTTGCGAAGTATCATGTATTCCTCGTCTACACTTCAAATGAATGTAAATGCGACACTTCCTTGCTAGGAAATAGCGTCTGCAGATGTCCAGGTATCGTAGCAATAGAGTTCTAATGCTTCTTAAGACGCGATATCGCATCTCATTTCTATGTTTCATGGTAAGATATAATATGATTGGGGAAGTGTTATGTATTCCTTGTCTACACTTCAAATGAATGTAAATGCGACACTTCCTTGCAAGGAAATAGCGTTTGCAAATGTCTACCTATCGTAGCAATAGTGTTCTAATGCTTCTTAAAACGCGATATCGCATCTCATTTCTATGTTTCATGGTAAGATATAGTATGATTTGCGAAGTATCATGTATTCCTCGTCTACACTTCAAATGAATGTAAATGCGACACTTCCTTGCTAGGAAATAGCATCTGCAGATGTCTAGGTATCGCAGCAATAGAGTTCTAATGCTTCCTAAAACGCGATATCGCATCTCATTTCTATGTTTCATGGTAAGATATAATATGATTTGCGAAGTGTCATGTATTCCTCGTCTACACTTCAAATGAATGTAAATGCGACACTTCCTTGCAAGGAAATAGCGATTGCAGATGTCTACGTATCGTAGCAATAGAGTTCTTATGATTCTTAAAACGCGATATCGCATCACATTTCTATGTTTCATGGTAAGATATAATATGATTTGCGGAGTGTTATGTATTCCTCGTCTACACTTCAAATGAATGTGAATGCGACACTTCCTCGCTAGGAAATGGCGTTTGCAGATGTCTACGTATCGTAGCAGTAGAGTTCTAATGCTTCTTAAAACGCGATATCGCATCTCAATTCTATGTTTCATGGTAAGATATAATATGATTTGCGAAGTGTTATGTATCCCTCGTCTACACATCAAATGAATGTAAATGCGACACTTCCTTGTAAGGAAATAGCGATTGCAGATGTCTACGTATCGTAGCAATGGAGTTCATATGATTCTTAAAACGCGATATCGCATCTCATTTCTATGTTTCATGGTAAGATATAGCATGATTTGCGCAGTGTCATGTATTCCTCGTCTACACTTCAAATGAATGTGAATGCGATACTTCCTCGCTAGGAAATAGCGTTAGCAGATGTCTACGTATCGTAGCAATAGCTTTCTAATGCTTCTTAAAACGAGATATTGCATCTCATATCTATGTTTCATGATAAGATATAATATTCATTGCGAAGTGTTATGTATTCCTCGTCTACACTTCAAATGAATGTAAATGCGACACTTCCTTGCTAGGCAATAGCGTCTGCAGATGTCTACGTATCGTAGCAATAGAGTTCTTATGATTCTTACAACGCGATATCGGATCTCATTTCTATGTTTCATGGTAAGATATAATATGATTTGTGAAGTGTTATGTATTCCTCGTCTGCACTTCAAATGAATGTAAATGCGACACTTCCTTGCAAGGAACTAGCGTTTACAGATGTCTACGTATCGTAGCAATAGAGTTCTAATGCTTCTTAAAACGCGATATCGCATCTCATTTCTATGTTTCATGGTAGGATATAACATGATTTGCGAAGTATCATGTATTCCTCGTCTACACTTCAAATGAATGTAAATGCGACACTTCCTTGCTAGGAAATAGCGTCTGCAGATGTCCAGGTATCGTAGCAATAGAGTTCTAATGCTTCTTAAGACGCGATATCGCATCTCATTTCTATGTTTCATGGTAAGATATAATATGATTGGGGAAGTGTTATGTATTCCTTGTCTACACTTCAAATGAATGTAAATGCGACACTTCCTTGCAAGGAAATAGCGTTTGCAGATGTCTACATATCGGAGCAATAGAGTTCAAATGCTTCTTAAAACGAGATATTGCATCTCATATCTATGTTTCATGATAAGATATAATATTCATTGCGAAGTGTTATGCATTCCTCGTCTACGATTCAAATGAATGTAAATGCGACACTTCCTTGCAAGGAAATAGCGTTTGCAAATGTCTACCTATCGTAGCAGTAGTGTTCTAATGCTTCTTAAAACGCGATATCGCATCTCATTTCTATGTTTCATGGTAAGATATAATATGATTTGCGAAGTGTTATGTATTCCTCGTCTACACTTCAAATGAATGTAAATGCGACACTTCCTTGCTAGGAAATAGCGTCTGCAGATGTCTACGTATCGAAGCATTAGAGTTCAAATGCTTCTTAAAACGCGATATCGCATCTCATTTCCATGTTTCATGGTATGATATAATATGATTTGCGAGGTAACATGTATTCCTCGTCTACACTTAAAATGAATGTAAATGCGACACATCCTTGCAAGGAAATAGCGATTGCAGATGTCTACGTATCGTAGCAATGGATTTCTGATGCTGCTTAGAACGCGATATTGCATCTCATTTCTATGTTTCATGGTAAGATATAATATGATTTGCGAAGTGTTATGTATTCCTCGTCTGCACTTCAAATGAATGTAAATGCGACACTTCCTTGCAAGGAAATAGCGTTTACAGATGTCTACGTATCGTAGCAATAGAGTTCTAATGCTTCTTAAAACGCGATATCGCATCTCATTTCTATGTTTCATGGTAGGATATAACATGATTTGCGAAGTATCATGTATTCCTCGTCTACACTTCAAATGAATGTAAATGCGACACTTCCTTGCAAGGAAATAGCGTTTGCAGATGTCTACGTATCGTAGTAATAGAGTTCATATGATTCTTAAAACGCGATATCGCATCTCATATCTATGTTTCATGATAAGATATAATATTCATTGCGAAGTGTTATGCATTCCTCGTCTACGATTCAAATGAACGTAAATGCGACACTTCCCTGCAAGGAAATAGCGTTTGCAGATGTCTACGTATCGTAACAGTAGAGTTCTTATGATTCTTAGAACGCGATATCGCATCTCATTTCAATGTTTCATGGTAAGATATAATATGATTTGCGAAGTGTTATGTATTCCTCGTCTACACTTCAAATGAATGTGAATGCGACACTTCCTAGCAAGGAAATAGCATTTGCAGATGTCTACGTATCGTAGCAATAGAGTTCTTATGATTCTTAAAACGCGATATCGCATCTCATTTCAATGTTTCATGGTAAGATATAATATGATTTGCGAAGTGTCATGTATTCCTCGTCTACACTTCAAATGAATGTGAATGCGACACTTCGCTGCAAGGAAATAGCGTTTGCAGATATCTACGTATCGTAGCAATAGAGTTCTTATGATTCTTAAAACGCGATATCGCATCTCATTTCAATGTTTCATGGTAAGATATAATATGATTTGCGAAGTGTCATGTATTCCTCGTCTACACTTCAAATGAATGTAAATGCGACACTTCCTTGCAAGGAAATAGCGTTTGCAGATGTCTACGTATCGAAGCAATAGAGTTCAAATGTTTCTTTAAACGACATATTGCATTTCATATCTATGTTTCATGGTAAGATATAATATGATTGGGGAAGTGTTATGTATTCCTTGTCTACACTTCAACTGAATGTAAATGCGACACTTCCTTGCAAGGAAATAGCGTTTGCAAATGTCTACGTATCGAAGCAATAGAGTTCAAATGTTTCTTTAAACGAGATATTGCATTTCATATCTATGTTTCATGATAAGATATAATATTCATTGCGAAGTGTTATGCATTCCTCGTCTACGATTCAAATGAACGTAAATGCGACACTTCCCTGCAAGGAAATAGCGTTTGCAGATGTCTACGTATCGTAACAATAGAGTTCTTATGATTCTTGAAAAGCGATATCGCATCTCATTTCAATGTTTCATGGTAAGATATAATATGATTTGCGAAGTGTTATGTACTCCTCGTCTACACTTCAAATGAATGTGAGTGCGACACTTCCCTGCAAGGAAATAGCGTTTGCAGATGTCTACGTATCGTAACAATAGAGTTCTTATGATTCTTGAAAAGCGATATCGCATCTCATTTCAATGTTTCATGGTAAGATATAATATGATTTGCGAAGTGTTATGTACTCCTCGTCAACACTTCAAATGAATGTGAGTGCGACACTTCCTTGCAAGGAAATAGCGTTTGCAGATGTCTACGTATCGAAGCAATAGAGTTCAAATGCTTCTTAAAACGCGATATCGCATCTCATTTCTATGTTTCATGGTAAGATATAATATGATTTGCGAAGTGTTATGTATTCCTCGTCTACACTTCAAATGAATGTAAATGCGACACTTCCTTGCAAGGAAATAGCGTTTGCAGATGTCTACGTATCGAAGCAATAGAGTTCAAATGTTTCTTTAAACGACATATTGCATTTCATATCTATGTTTCATGGTAAGATATAATATGATTGGGGAAGTGTTATGTATTCCTTGTCTACACTTCAACTGAATGTAAATGCGACACTTCCTTGCAAGGAAATAGCGTTTGCAAATGTCTACGTATCGAAGCAATAGAGTTCAAATGTTTCTTTAAACGAGATATTGCATTTCATATCTATGTTTCATGATAAGATATAATATTCATTGCGAAGTGTTATGCATTCCTCGTCTACGATTCAAATGAACGAAATGCGACACTTCCCTGCAAGGAAATAGCGTTTGCAGATGTCTACGTATCGTAACAATAGAGTTCTTATGATTCTTGAAAAGCGATATCGCATCTCATTTCAATGTTTCATGGTAAGATATAATATGATTTGCGAAGTGTTATGTACTCCTCGTCTACACTTCAAATGAATGTGAGTGCGACACTTCCTTGCAAGGAAATAGCGTTTGCAGATGTCTACGTATCGAAGCAATAGAGTTCAAATGCTTCTTAAAACGCGATATCGCATCTCATTTCTATGTTTCATGGTAAGATATAATATGATTTGCGAAGTGTTATGTATTCCTCGTCTACACATCAAATGAATGTAAATGCGACACTTCCTTGCAAGGAAATAGCGTTTGCAGTTGTCTACGTATCGAAGCAATAGAGTTCAAATGCTTCTTAAAACGAGATATTGCATCTCATATCTATGTGTCATGATAAGATATAATATTCATTGCGATGTGTTATGCATTCCTCGCCTACGATTCAAATGAACGTAAATGCGACACTTCCTTGCAAGGAAATAGCGTCTGCAGATGTCTACGTATCGTAACAGTAGAGTTCTTATGATTCTTAGAACGCGATATCGCATCTCATTTCAATGTTTCATGGTAAGATATAATATGATTTGCGAAGTGTTATGTATTCCTCGTCTACACTTCAAATGAATGTGAATGCGACACTTCTCAGCAAGGAAATAGCATTTGCAGATGTCTACGTATCGTAGCAATAGAGTTCTTATGATTCTTAAAACGCGATATCGCATCTCATTTCAATGTTTCATGGTAAGATATAATATGATTTGCGAAGTGTTATGTACTCCTCGTCTACACTTCAAATGAATGTGAGTGCGACACTTCCTTGCAAGGAAATAGCGTTTGCAGATGTCTACGTATCGAAGCAATAGTGTTCAAATGCTTCTTAAAACGCGATATCGCATCTCATTTCTATGTTTCATGGTAAGATATAATATGATTTGCGAAGTGTTATGTATTCCTCGTCTACACTTCAAATGAATGTAAATGCGACACTTCCTTGCAAGGAAATAGCGTTTGCAGATGTCTACGTATCGAAGCAATAGAGTTCAAATGTTTCTTTAAACGACATATTGCATTTCATATCTATGTTTCATGATAAGATATAATATTCATTGCGAAGTGTTATGCATTCCTCGTCTACGATTCAAATGAACGTAAATGCGACACTTCCCTGCAAGGAAATAGCGTTTGCAGATGTCTACGTATCGTAACAATAGAGTTCTTATGATTCTTGAAAAGCGATATCGCATCTCATTTCAATGTTTCATGGTAAGATATAATATGATTTGCGAAGTGTTATGTACTCCTCGTCTACACTTCAAATGAATGTGAGTGCGACACTTCCTTGCAAGGAAATAGCGTTTGCAGATGTCTACGTATCGAAGCAATAGAGTTCAAATGCTTCTTAAAACGCGATATCGCATCTCATTTCTATGTTTCATGGTAAGATATAATATGATTTGCGAAGTGTTATGTATTCCTCGTCTACACATCAAATGAATGTAAATGCGACACTTCCTTGCAAGGAAATAGCGTTTGCAGATGTCTACGTATCGAAGCAATAGAGTTCAAATGCTTCTTAAAACGAGATATTGCATCTCATATCTATGTGTCATGATAAGATATAATATTCATTGCGATGTGTTATGCATTCCTCGCCTACGATTCAAATGAACGTAAATGCGACACTTCCTTGCAAGGAAATAGCGTCTGCAGATGTCTACGTATCGTAACAGTAGAGTTCTTATGATTCTTAGAACGCGATATCGCATCTCATTTCAATGTTTCATGGTAAGATATAATATGATTTGCGAAGTGTTATGTATTCCTCGTCTACACTTCAAATGAATGTGAATGCGACACTTCCTAGCAAGGAAATAGCATTTGCAGATGTCTACGTATCGTAGCAATAGAGTTCTTATGATTCTTAAAACGCGATGTCGCATCTCATTTCAATGTTTCATGGTAAGATATAATATGATTTGCGAAGTGTTATGTATTCCTCGTCTATACTTCAAATGAATGTAATTGCGACACTTCTTTGCAAGGAAATAGCGTTTGCAGATGTCTACGTATCGTAGCAATAGAGTTCATATGATTCTTAAAACGCGATATCGCATCTCATATCTATGTTTCATGATAAGATATAATATTCATTGCGAAGTGTTATGCATTCCTCGTCTACGATTCAAATGAACGTAAATGCGACACTTCCCTGCAAGGAAATAGCGTTTGCAGATGTCTACGTATCGTAACAATAGAGTTCTTATGATTCTTGAAAAGCGATATCGCATCTCATTTCAATGTTTCATGGTAAGATATAATATGATTTGCGAAGTGTTATGTACTCCTCGTCTACACTTCAAATGAATGTGAGTGCGACACTTCCTTGCAAGGAAATAGCGTTTGCAGATGTCTACGTATCGAAGCAATAGAGTTCAAATGCTTCTTAAAACGCGATATCGCATCTCATTTCTATGTTTCATGGTAAGATATAATATGATTTGCGAAGTATCATGTATTCCTCGTCTACACTTCAAATGAATGTAAATGCGACACTTCCTTGCAAGGAAATAGCGTTTGCAGATGTCTACGTATCGTAGCAATAGAGTTCATATGATTCTTAAAACGCGATATCGCATCTCATATCTATGTTTCATGATAAGATATAATATTCATTGCGAAGTGTTATGCATTCCTCGTCTACGATTCAAATGAACGTAAATGCGACACTTCCCTGCAAGGAAATAGCGTTTGCAGATGTCTACGTATCGTAACAATAGAGTTCTTATGATTCTTGAAAAGCGATATCGCATCTCATTTCAATGTTTCATGGTAAGATATAATATGATTTGCGAAGTGTTATGTACTCCTCGTCTACACTTCAAATGAATGTGAGTGCGACACTTCCTTGCAAGGAAATAGCGTTTGCAGATGTCTACGTATCGAAGCAATAGAGTTCAAATGCTTCTTAAAACGCGATATCGCATCTCATTTCTATGTTTCATGGTAAGATATAATATGATTTGCGAAGTGTTATGTATTCCTCGTCTACACTTCAAATGAATGTAAATGCGACACTTCCTTGCAAGGAAATAGCGTTTGCAGATGTCTACGTATCGAAGCAATAGAGTTCAAATGCTTCTTAAAACGAGATATTGCATCTCATATCTATGTGTCATGATAAGATATAATATTCATTGCGATGTGTTATGCATTCCTCGTCTACGATTCAAATGAACGTAAATGCGACACTTCCTTGCAAGGAAATAGCGTCTGCAGATGTCTACGTATCGTAACAGTAGAGTTCTTATGATTCTTAGAACGCGATATCGCATCTCATTTCAATGTTTCATGGTAAGATATAATATGATTTGCGAAGTGTTATGTATTCCTCGTCTACACTTCAAATGAATGTGAATGCGACACTTCCTAGCAAGGAAATAGCATTTGCAGATGTCTACGTATCGTAGCAATAGAGTTCTTATGATTCTTAAAACGCGATATCGCATCTCATTTCAATGTTTCATGGTAAGATATAATATGATTTGCGAAGTGTCATGTATTCCTCGTCTACACTTCAAATGAATGTAAATGCGACACTTCCTTGCAAGGAAATAGCGTTTGCAGATGTCTACGTATCGTAGCAATAGAGTTCTTATGATTCTTACAACGCGATATCGGATCTCATTTCTATGTTTCATGGTAAGATATAATATGATTTGCGAAGTGTTATGTATTCCTCGTCTGCACTTCAAATGAATGTAAATGCGACACTTCCTTGCAAGGAAATAGCGTTTGCAGATGTCTACGTATCGTAGCAATAGAGTTCTAATGCTTCTTAAAACGCGATATCGCATCTCATTTCTATGTTTCATTGTAGGATATAATATGATTTGCGAAGTGTCATGTATTCCTCGTCTACACTTCAAATGAATGTAAATGCGACACTTCCTTGCAAGGAAATAGCGTTTGCAGATGTCTACGTATCGAAGCAATAGAGTTCAAATGCTTCTTAAAACGAGATGTTGCATCTCATATCTATGTTTCATTGTAGGATATAATATGATTCGCGAAGTGTCATGTATTCCTCGTCTACACTTCAAATGAATGTAAATGCGACACTTCCTTGTAAGGAAATAGCGTTTGCAGATGTCTACGTATCGAAGCAATAGAGTTCAAATGCTTCTTAAAACGAGATATTGCATCTCATATCTATGTTTCATGATAAGATATAATATTCATTGCGAAGTGTTATGCATTCCTCGTCTACGATTCAAATGAACGTAAATGCGACACTTCCCTGCAAGGAAATAGCGTTTGCAGATGTCTACGTATCGTAACAATAGAGTTCTTATGATTCTTGAAAAGCGATATCGCATCTCATTTCAATGTTTCATGGTAAGATATAATATGATTTGCGAAGTGTTATGTACTCCTCGTCTACACTTCAAATGAATGTGAGTGCGACACTTCCTTGCAAGGAAATAGCGTTTGCAGATGTCTACGTATCGAAGCAATAGAGTTCAAATGCTTCTTAAAACGCGATATCGCATCTCATTTCTATGTTTCATGGTAAGATATAATATGATTTGCGAAGTATCATGTATTCCTCGTCTACACTTCAAATGAATGTAAATGCGACACTTCCTTGCAAGGAAATAGCGTTTGCAGATGTCTACGTATCGTAGCAATAGAGTTCATATGATTCTTAAAACGCGATATCGCATCTCATATCTATGTTTCATGATAAGATATAATATTCATTGCGAAGTGTTATGCATTCCTCGTCTACGATTCAAATGAACGTAAATGCGACACTTCCCTGCAAGGAAATAGCGTTTGCAGATGTCTACGTATCGTAACAATAGAGTTCTTATGATTCTTGAAAAGCGATATCGCATCTCATTTCAATGTTTCATGGTAAGATATAATATGATTTGCGAAGTGATATGTACTCCTCGTCTACACTTCAAATGAATGTGAGTGCGACACTTCCTTGCAAGGAAATAGCGTTTGCAGATGTCTACGTATCGAAGCAATAGAGTTCAAATGCTTCTTAAAACGCGATATCGCATCTCATTTCTATGTTTCATGGTAAGATATAATATGATTTGCGAAGTGTTATGTATTCCTCGTCTACACTTCAAATGAATGTAAATGCGACACTTCCTTGCAAGGAAATAGCGTTTGCAGATGTCTACGTATCGAAGCAATAGAGTTCAAATGCTTCTTAAAACGAGATATTGCATCTCATATCTATGTGTCATGATAAGATATAATATTCATTGCGATGTGTTATGCATTCCTCGTCTACGATTCAAATGAACGTAAATGCGACACTTCCTTGCAAGGAAATAGCGTCTGCAGATGTCTACGTATCGTAACAGTAGAGTTCTTATGATTCTTAGAACGCGATATCGCATCTCATTTCAATGTTTCATGGTAAGATATAATATGATTTGCGAAGTGTTATGTATTCCTCGTCTACACTTCAAATGAATGTGAATGCGACACTTCCTAGCAAGGAAATAGCATTTGCAGATGTCTACGTATCGTAGCAATAGAGTTCTTATGATTCTTAAAACGCGATATCGCATCTCATTTCAATGTTTCATGGTAAGATATAATATGATTTGCGAAGTGTCATGTATTCCTCGTCTACACTTCAAATGAATGTAAATGCGACACTTCCTTGCAAGGAAATAGCGTTTGCAGATGTCTACGTATCGTAGCAATAGAGTTCTTATGATTCTTAAAACGCGATATCGCATCTCATTTCTACGTTTCATGGTAAGATATAATATGATTTGCGAAGTGCCATGTATTCCTCGTCTACACTTCAAATGAATGTAAATGCGACACTTCCTTGCAAGGAAATAGCGTTTGCAGATGTCTACGTATCGTAGCAATAGAGTTCTAATGCTTCTTAAAACGCGATATCGCATCTCATTTCTATGTTTCATTGTAGGATATAATATGATTTGCGAAGTGTCATGTATTCCTCGTCTACACTACAAATGAATGTAAATGCGACACTTCCTTGCAAGGAAATAGCGTTTGCAGATGTCTACGTATCGAAGCAATAGAGTTCAAATGCTTCTTAAAACGAGATATTGCATCTCATATCTATGTTTCATGATAAGATATAATGTTCATTGCGAAGTGTTATGCATTCCTCGTCTACGATTCAAATGAACGTAAATGCGACACTTCCTTGCAAGGAAATAGCGTTTGGAGATGTCTACGTATCGTAACAATAGAGTTCATATGATTCTTAAAACGCGATATCGCATCTCATATCTATGTTTCAAGATAAGATATAATATTCATTGCGAAGTATTATGCATTCCTCGTCTACGATTCAAATGAAAGTAAATGCGACACTTCGTTGCAAGGAAATAGCGATTGCAGATCTACGTATCGTAGCAATAGAGTTCTAATGCTTCTTAAAACGCGATATCGCATCTCGTTTCTATGTTTCATGGTAAGATATAATATGATTTGCGAAGTGTTATGTATTCCTCGTCTACACTTCAAATGAATGTAAATGCGACACTTCCCTGCAAGGAAATAGCGTTTGCAGATGTCTACGTATCGTAGCAATAGAGTTCTTATGATTCTTACAACGCGATATCGGATCTCATTTCTATGTTTCATGGTAAGATATAATATGATTTGCGAAGTGTTATGTATTCCTCGTCTGCACTTCAAATGAATGTAAATGCGACACTTCCTTGCAAGGAAATAGCGTTTGCAGATGTCTACGTATCGTAGCAATAGAGTTCTAATGCTTCTTAAAACGCGATATCGCATCTCATTTCTATGTTTCATTGTAGGATATAATATGATTTGCGAAGTGTCATGTATTCCTCGTCTACACTTCAAATGAATGTAAATGCGACACTTCCTTGCAAGGAAATAGCGTTTGCAGATGTCTACGTATCGAAGCAATAGAGTTCAAATGCTTCTTAAAACGAGATGTTGCATCTCATATCTATGTTTCATTGTAGGATATAATATGATTCGCGAAGTGTCATGTATTCCTCGTCTACACTTCAAATGAATGTAAATGCGACACTTCCTTGTAAGGAAATAGCGTTTGCAGATGTCTACGTATCGAAGCAATAGAGTTCAAATGCTTCTTAAAACGAGATATTGCATCTCATATCTATGTTTCATGATAAGATATAATATTCATTGCGAAGTGTTATGCATTCCTCGTCTACGATTCAAATGAACGTAAATGCGACACTTCCTTGCAAGGAAATAGCGTTTGGAGATGTCTACGTATCGTAACAATAGAGTTCTTATGATTCTTAAAACGCGATATCGCATCACATTTCTATGTTTCATGGTAAGATATTATATGATTTGCGGAGTGTTATGTATTCCTCGTCTACACTTCAAATGAATGTGAATGCGACACTTCCTCGCTAGGAAATGGCGTTTGCAGATGTCTACGTATCGTAGCAGTAGAGTTCTAATGCTTCTTATAACGCGATATCGCATCTCAATTCTATGTTTCATGGTAAGATATAATATGATTTGCGAAGTGTTATGTATTCCTCGTCTACACATCAAATGAATGTAAATGCGACACTTCCTTGTAAGGAAATAGCGTTTGCAGATGTCTACGTATCGTAGCAATAGAGTTCTTATGATCCTTAAAACGCGATATCGCATCTCATTTCTATGTTTCATGGTAAGATATTATATGGTTTGCGAAGTGTCATGTATTCCTCGTCAACACTTCAAATCAATGTAAGTGCGACACTTCCTTGCAAGGAAATAGCGTTTGCAGATGTCTACGTATCGTAGCAATAGAGTTCTTATGATTCTTAAAACGCGATATCGCATCTCATTTCAATGTTTCATGGTAAGATATAATATGATTTGCGAAGTGTTATGTATTCCTCGTCTACACTTCTAATGAATGTGAATGCGACACTTCCTTGCAAGGAAATAGCATTTTCAGATGTCTACGTATCGTAGCAATAGAGTTCTTATGATTCTTAAAACGCGATATCGCTTCTCATTTCAATGTTTCATGGTAAGATATAATATGATTTGCGAAGTGTCTTGTATTCCTCGTCTACACTTCAAATGAATGTAAATGCGACGCTTCCTTGCAAGGAAATAGCGTTTGCAGATGTCTACGTATCGTAGCAATAGAGTTCTTATGATACTTAAAACGCGATATCGCATCTCATTTCTACGTTTCATGGTAAGATATAATATGATTTGCGAAGTGTCATGTATTCCTCGTATACACTTCAAATGAATGTGAATGCGACACTTCCTAGCAAGGAAATAGCATTTGCAGATGTCTACGTATCTTAGCAATAGAGTTCTTATGATTCTTAAAACGCGATATCGCATCTCATTTCAATGTTTCATGGTAAGATATAATATGATTTGCGAAGTGTCATGTATTCCTCGTCTACACTTCAAATGAATGTAAATGCGACACTTCCTTGCAAGGAAATAGCGTTTGCAGATGTCTACGTATCGTAGCAATAGAGTTCTTATGATTCTTAAAACGCGATATCGCATCTCATTTCTGCGTTTCATGGTAAGATATAATATGATTTGCGAAGTGTCATGTATTCCTCGTCTACACTTCAAATGAATGTAAATGCGACACTTTCTTGCAAGGAAATAGCGTTTGCAGATGTCTACGTATCGTAGCAATGGATTTCTGATGCTTCTTAAAACGCATCTCATTTCGCATCTCATTTCTATGTTTCATGGTAAGATATAATATGATTTGCGAAGTGTCATGTATTCCACGTCCAGGCTTCAAATGAATGTAAATGCGACACTTCCATGCAAGGAAATAGCGTTTGCAGATGTCTACGTATCGTAGCAATAGAGTTCTTATGATCCTTAAAACGCGATATCGGATCTCATTTCTATGATTCATGGTAAGATATAATATGATTTGCGAAGTGTCATGAATTCCTCGTCTACACTTCAAATGAATATAAATGCGACACTTCCCTGCAAGGAAATTGCGTTTGCAGATGTCTACGTATCGTATCAATAGAGTTCTTATGATTCTTAAAACGCGATATCGGATCTTATTTCTATGTTTCATGGTAAGGTATAATATGATTTGCGAAGTGTTATGTATTCCTCGTCTACGATTCAAATGAATGTAAATGCGACACTTTCTTGCAAGGAAATAGCGTTTGCAGATGTCTACGTATCGTAGCAATGGATTTCTGCTGCTTCTTAAAACGCGATATCGCATCTCACTTCTATGATTCATGGTAAGATATAATATGATTTGCGAAGTGTTATGTATTCCTTGTCTACACTTCAAATGAATGTAAATGCGACACTTCCTTGCTAGGAAATAGCGTCTGCAGATGTCTACGTATCGTAGCAATGGATTTCTGCTGCTTCTTAAAACGCGATATCGCATCTCACTTCTATGATTCATGGTAAGATATAATATGATTTGCGAAGTGTCATGTATTCCTCGTCTACACTTCAAATGAATGTGAATGCGACACTTCGCTTCTAGGAAATAGCGTTTGCAGATATCTACGTATCGTAGCAATAGAGTTCTTATGATTCTTAAAACGCGATATCGGATCTCATTTCTATGTTTCATGCTAAGATATAATATGATTTGCGAGGTGTTATGTATTCCTCGTCTACACTTCAAATGAATGTAAATGTGACACTTCCTTGCAAGGAAATAGCGTTTGCAGATGTCTAGGTATCGTAGCAATAGAGTTCTAATGCTTCTTAAAACGCGATATCGCATCTCATTTCTATGTTTCATGGTAAGATATAATATGATTTGCGAAGTGTTATGTATTCCTCGTCTACACTGCAAATGAATGTAAATGCGACACTTCCTTGCAAGGAAATAGCGTTTGCAAATGTCTACCTATCGTAGCAATAGTTTTCTAATGCTTCTTAAATCGCGATATCGCATCTCATTTCTATGTTTAATGGTAAGATATAATATGATTTGCGAAGTGTCATGTATTCCTCGTCTACACTTCAAATGAATGTAAATGCGACACTTCCTTACAAGGAAATAGCGTTTGCAGATGTCTACGTATCGTAGCAATAGAGTTCTAATGCTTCTTAAAACGCGATGTCGCATCTCATTTCTATGTTTCATGGTAAGATATAATATGATTTGCGAAGTGTGATGTATTCCTTGTCTACACTTTAAATGAATGTAAATACGACACTTCCTTGCTAGGAAATAGCGTCTGCAGATGTCTAGGTATCGTAGCAATAGAGTTCTAATGCTTCTTAAAACGCGATATCGCATCACATTTCTATGTTTCATGGTAAGATATAATATGATTTGCGAAGTGTTATGCATTCCTCGTCTACGATTCAAATGAATGTAAATGCGACACTTTCTTGCAAGGAAATAGCGTTTGCAGATGTCTACGTATCGTAGCAATAGAGTTCTTATGATTCTTAAAACGCGATATCGCATCTCATTTCCATGTTTCTTGGTAAGGTATAATATGATTTGCGAAGTGTTATGTATCCGTCGTCTACACTTCAAATGAATGTAAATGCGACACTTTCTTGCAAGGAAATAGCGTTTGCAGATGTCTACGTACCGTAACAAATGATTTCTGCTGCTTCTTAAAACGCGATATCGCATCTCATTTCTATGTTTCATGGTAAGGTATAATATGATTTGCGAAGTGTTATGTATTCCTCGTCTACACTTCAAATGAATGTAAATGCGACACTTTCTTGCAAGGAAATAGCGTTTGCAAATGTCTACCTATCGTAGCAATAGTGTTCTAATGCTACTTAAAACGCGATATCGCATCTCATTTCTATGTTTCATGGTAAGATATAATATGATTTGCGAAGTGTCATGTATTCCTCGTCTACACTTCAAATGCATGTAAATGCGACACTTCCTTGCAAGGAAATAGCGTTTGCAGATGTCTACGTATCGTAGCAATAGAGTTCTAATGCTTCTTAAAACGCGATATCGCATCTCATTTCTATGTTCCATGGTAAGGTGTAATATGATTTGCGAAGTGTTATGTATTCCTCGTCCACACTTCAAATGAATGTAAATGCGACACTTTCTTGCAAGGAAATAGCGTTTGCAGATGTCTACGTATCGTAGCAATGGATTTCTGATGCTTCTTAAAACGCATCTCATTTCGCATCTCATTTCTGTGTTTCATGGTAAGATATAATATGATTTGCGAAGTGTCATGTATTCCACGTCCAGGCTTCAAATGAATGTAAATGCGACACTTCCATGCAAGGAAATAGCGTTTGCAGATGTCTACGTATCGTAGCAATAGAGTTCTTATGATCCTTAAAACGCGATATCGGATCTCATTTCTATGATTCATGGTAAGATATAATATGATTTGCGAAGTGTCATGAATTCCTCGTCTACACTTCAAATGAATATAAATGCGACACTTCCCTGCAAGGAAATTGCGTTTGCAGATGTCTACGTATCGTAGCAATAGTGTTCTTATGATTCTTAAAACGCGATATCGGATCTTATTTCTATGTTTCATGGTAAGATATTATATGATTTGCGAAGTGTCATGTATTCCTCGTCAACACTTCAAATCAATGTAAATGCGACACTTCCTTGCAAGGAAATAGCGTTTGCAGACGTCTACGTATCGTAGCAATAGAGTTCTTATGATTCTTAAAACGCGATATCGCATCTCATTTCTATGTTTCATGGTAAGGTATAATATTATTTGCGAAGTGTTATGTATATGTCGTCTACACTTCAAATGAATATAAATGCGACACTTTCTTGCAAGGAAATAGCGTTTGCAGATGTCTACGTATCGTAGCAATGGAATTCTGCTGCTTCTTTAAACGCGATATCGCATCTCATTTCTATGTTTCATGGTAAGGTATAATATGATTTGCGAAGTGTTATGTATTCCTCGTCTACACTTCAAATGAATGTAAATGCGACACTTTCTTGCAAGGAAATAGCGTTTGCAGATGTCTACGTATCGTAGCAATAGATTTCTTATGATTCTTAAAACGCGACATCGGATCTCATTTCTATGTTTCATGGTAAGATATAATATGATTTGCGAAGTGTTATGTATTCCTCGTCTACACTTCAAATGAATGTAAATGCGACACTTTCTTGCAGGCAAATAGCGTTTGCAGATGTCTACGTATCGTAGCAATGGATTTCTGCTGCTTCTTAAAACGCGATATCGTATCTCACTTCTATGGTTCATGGTAAGATATAATATGATTTGCGAAGTATTATGTATTCTTCGTCCACGCTTCAAATGAATGTAAATGCGACACTTCCTTGCAAGGAAATAGCGTTTGCAGATGTCTACGTATCGGAGCAATAGAGCTCTAATGCTTCTTAAAACGCGATATCGCATCTCATTTCTATGTTTCATGGTAAGATATAATATGATTTGCGAAGTGTTATGTATTCCTCGTCTACAATTCAAATGAATGTAAGTGCGACACTTCCTTGCTAGGAAATAGCGTCTGCAGATGTCTAGGTATCGTAGCAATAGAGTTCTAATGCTTCTTAAAACGCGATATCGCATCTCATTTCTATGTTTCATGGTAAGATATAATATGATTTGCGAAGTGTCATGTATTCCTCGTCTACACTTCAAATGAATGTAAATGCGACACTTCGCTGCAAGGAAATAGCGTTTCCAGATGTCTACGTATCGTAGCAATAGAGTTCTTATGATTCTTAAAACGCGATATCGGATCTTATTTCTATGTTTCATGGTAAGGTATAATATGATTTGCGAAGTGTTATGTATTCCTCGTCTACACTTCAAATGAATGTAAATTCGACACTTTCTTGCAAGGAAATAGCGTTTGCAGATGTCTACGAATCGTAGCAATAGAGTTCTAATGCTTCTTAAAACGCGATATCGCATCTCATTTCTATGTTTCATGGTAAGATATAATATGATTTGCGAAGTGTTATGTATTCCTTGTCTACACTTCAAATGAATGTAAATGCGACACTTCCTTGCTAGGAAATAGCGTCTGCAGATGTCTAGGTATCGTAGCAATAGAGTTCTAATGCTTCTTAAAACACGACATCGCATCTCATTTCTATGTTTCATGGTAAGATATAATATGATTTGCGAAGTGTTATGTATTCCTCGTCTACACTTCAAATGAATGTAAATGCGACACTTTCTTGCAAGGAAATAGCGTTTGCAGATGTCTACGTATCGTAGCAATGGATTTCTGCTGCTTCTTAAAACGCGATATCGCATCTCACTTCTATGATTCATGGTAAGATATAATATGATTTGCGAAGTGTCATGTATTCCTCGTCTACACTTCAAATGAATGTGAATGCGACACTTCGCTGCAAGGAAATAGCGTTTGCAGATATCTACGTATCGTAGCAATAGAGTTCTTATGATTCTTAAAACGCGATATCGGATCTCATTTCTATGTTTCATGGTAAGATATAATATGATTTGCGAAGTGTTACGTATTCCTCGTCTACACTTCAAATGAATGTAATTGCGACACTTCTTTGCAAAGAAATAGCGTTTGCAGATGTCTAGGTATCGTAGCAATAGAGTTCTAATGCTTCTTAAAACGCGATATCGCATCTCATTTCTATGTTTCATGGTAAGATATAATATGATTTGCGAAGTGTTATGTATTCCTCGTCTACACTGCAAATGAATGTAAATGCGACACTTCCTTGCAAGGAAATAGCGTTTGCAAATGTCTACCTATCGTAGCAATAGTGTTCTAATGCTTCTTAAATCGCGATATCGCATCTCATTTCTATGTTTAATGGTAAGATATAATATGATTTGCGAAGTGTCATGTATTCCTCGTCTACACTTCAAATGAATGTAAATGCGACACTTCCTTACAAGGAAATAGCGTTTGCAGATGTCTACGTATCGTAGCAATAGAGTTCTAATGCTTCTTAAACGCGATGTCGCATCTCATTTCTATGTTTCATGGTAAGATATAATATGATTTGCGAAGTGTGATGTATTCCTTGTCTACACTTTAAATGAATGTAAATACGACACTTCCTTGCTAGGAAATAGCGTCTGCAGATGTCTAGGTATCGTAGCAATAGAGTTCTAATGCTTCTTAAAACGCGATATCGCATCACATTTCTATGTTTCATGGTAAGATATAATATGATTTGCGAAGTGTTATGCATTCCTCGTCTACGATTCAAATGAATGTAAATGCGACACTTTCTTGCAAGGAAATAGCGTTTGCAGATGTCTACGTATCGTAGCAATAGAGTTCTTATGATTCTTAGAACGCGATATCGCATCTCATTTCCATGTTTCTTGGTAAGGTATAATATGATTTGCGAAGTGTTATGTATCCGTCGTCTACACTTCAAATGAATGTAAATGCGACACTTTCTTGCAAGGAAATAGCGTTTGCAGATGTCTACGTACCGTAACAAATTATTTCTGCTGCTTCTTAAAACGCGATATCGCATCTCATTTCTATGTTTCATGGTAAGGTATAATATGATTTGCGAAGTGTTATGTATTCCTCGTCTACGATTCAAATGAATGTAAATGCGACACTTTCTTGCAAGGAAATAGCGTTTGCAGATGTCTACGTATCGTAGCAATAGAGTTCTTATGATTCTTAGAACGCGATATCGCATCTCATTTCTATGTTTCATGGTAAGGTATAATATGATTTGCGAAGTGTTATGTATTCCTCGTCTACACTTCAAATGAATGTAAATGCGACACTTTCTTGCAAGGAAATAGCGTTTGCAAATGTCTACCTATCGTAGCAATAGTGTTCTAATGCTACTTAAAACGCGATATCGCATCTCATTTCTATGTTTCATGGTAAGATATAATATGATTTGCGAAGTGTCATGTATTCCTCGTCTACACTTCAAATGCATGTAAATGCGACACTTCCTTGCAAGGAAATAGCGTTTGCAGATGTCTACGTATCGTAGCAATAGAGTTCTAATGCTTCTTAAAACGCGATATCGCATCTCATTTCTATGTTCCATGGTAAGGTGTAATATGATTTGCGAAGTGTTATGTATTCCTCGTCCACACTTCAAATGAATGTAAATGCGACACTTTCTTGCAAGGAAATAGCGTTTGCAGATGTCTACGTATCGTAGCAATGGATTTCTGATGCTTCTTAAAACGCATCTCATTTCGCATCTCATTTCTATGTTTCATGGTAAGATATAATATGATTTGCGAAGTGTCATGTATTCCACGTCCAGGCTTCAAATGAATGTAAATGCGACACTTCCATGCAAGGAAATAGCGTTTGCAGATGTCTACGTATCGTAGCAATAGAGTTCTTATGATCCTTAAAACGCGATATCGGATCTCATTTCTATGATTCATGGTAAGATATAATATGATTTGCGAAGTGTCATGAATTCCTCGTCTACACTTCAAATGAATATAAATGCGACACTTCCCTGCAAGGAAATTGCGTTTGCAGATGTCTACGTATCGTAGCAATAGTGTTCTTATGATTCTTAAAACGCGATATCGGATCTTATTTCTATGTTTCATGGTAAGATATTATATGATTTGCGAAGTGTCATGTATTCCTCGTCAACACTTCAAATCAATGTAAATGCGACACTTCCTTGCAAGGAAATAGCGTTTGCAGACGTCTACGTATCGTAGCAATAGAGTTCTTATGATTCTTAAAACGCGATATCGCATCTCATTTCTATGTTTCATGGTAAGGTATAATATTATTTGCGAAGTGTTATGTATATGTCGTCTACACTTCAAATGAATGTAAATGCGACACTTTCTTGCAAGGAAATAGCGTTTGCAGATGTCTACGTATCGTAGCAATGGAATTCTGCTGCTTCTTTAAACGCGATATCGCATCTCATTTCTATGTTTCATGGTAAGGTATAATATGATTTGCGAAGTGTTATGTATTCCTCGTCTACACTTCAAATGAATGTAAATGCGACACTTTCTTGCAAGGAAATAGCGTTTGCAGATGTCTACGTATCGTAGCAATAGATTTCTTATGATTCTTAAAACGCGACATCGGATCTCATTTCTATGTTTCATGGTAAGATATAATATGATTTGCGAAGTGTTATGTATTCCTCGTCTACACTTCAAATGAATGTAAATGCGACACTTTCTTGCAGGCAAATAGCGTTTGCAGATGTCTACGTATCGTAGCAATGGATTTCTGCTGCTTCTTAAAACGCGATATCGTATCTCACTTCTATGGTTCATGGTAAGATATAATATGATTTGCGAAGTATTATGTATTCTTCGTCCACGCTTCAAATGAATGTAAATGCGACACTTCCTTGCAAGGAAATAGCGTTTGCAGATGTCTACGTATCGGAGCAATAGAGCTCTAATGCTTCTTAAAACGCGATATCGCATCTCATTTCTATGTTTCATGGTAAGATATAATATGATTTGCGAAGTGTTATGTATTCCTCGTCTACACTTCAAATGAATGTAAGTGCGACACTTCCTTGCTAGGAAATAGCGTCTGCAGATGTCTAGGTATCGTAGCAATAGAGTTCTAATGCTTCTTAAAACGCGATATCGCATCTCATTTCTATGTTTCATGGTAAGATATAATATGATTTGCGAAGTGTCATGTATTCCTCGTCTACACTTCAAATGAATGTAACTGCGACACTTCGCTGCAAGGAAATAGCGTTTCCAGATGTCTACGTATCGTAGCAATAGAGTTCTTATGATTCTTAAAACGCGATATCGGATCTTATTTCTATGTTTCATGGTAAGGTATAATATGATTTGCGAAGTGTTATGTATTCCTCGTCTACACTTCAAATGAATGTAAATTCGACACTTTCTTGCAAGGAAATAGCGTTTGCAGATGTCTACGAATCGTAGCAATAGAGTTCTAATGCTTCTTAAAACGCGATATCGCATCTCATTTCTATGTTTCATGGTAAGATATAATATGATTTGCGAAGTGTTATGTATTCCTTGTCTACACTTCAAATGAATGTAAATGCGACACTTCCTTGCTAGGAAATAGCGTCTGCAGATGTCTAGGTATCGTAGCTATGGATTTCTGCTGCTCCTTAAAACGCGATATCGCATCTCACTTCTATGATTCATGGTAAGATATAATATGATTTGCGAAGTGTCATGTATTCCTCGTCTACACTTCAAATGAATGTGAATGCGACACTTCGCTGCAAGGAAATAGCGTTTGCAGATATCTACGTATCGTAGCAATAGAGTTCTTATGATTCTTAAAACGCGATATCGGATCTCATTTCTATGTTTCATGGTAAGATATAATATGATTTGCGAAGTGTTACGTATTCCTCGTCTACACTTCAAATGAATGTAATTGCGACACTTCTTTGCAAAGAAATAGCGTTTGCAGATGTCTAGGTATCGTAGCAATAGAGTTCTAATGCTTCTTAAAACGCGATATCGCATCTCATTTCTATGTTTCATGGTAAGATATAATATGATTTGCGAAGTGTTATGTATTCCTCGTCTACACTGCAAATGAATGTAAATGCGACACTTCCTTGCAAGGAAATAGCGTTTGCAAATGTCTACCTATCGTAGCAATAGTGTTCTAATGCTTCTTAAATCGCGATATCGCATCTCATTTCTATGTTTAATGGTAAGATATAATATGATTTGCGAAGTGTCATGTATTCCTCGTCTACACTTCAAATGAATGTAAATGCGACACTTCCTTACAAGGAAATAGCGTTTGCAGATGTCTACGTATCGTAGCAATAGAGTTCTAATGCTTCTTAAACGCGATGTCGCATCTCATTTCTATGTTTCATGGTAAGATATAATATGATTTGCGAAGTGTGATGTATTCCTTGTCTACACTTTAAATGAATGTAAATACGACACTTCCTTGCTAGGAAATAGCGTCTGCAGATGTCTAGGTATCGTAGCAATAGAGTTCTAATGCTTCTTAAAACGCGATATCGCATCACATTTCTATGTTTCATGGTAAGATATAATATGATTTGCGAAGTGTTATGCATTCCTCGTCTACGATTCAAATGAATGTAAATGCGACACTTTCTTGCAAGGAAATAGCGTTTGCAGATGTCTACGTATCGTAGCAATAGAGTTCTTATGATTCTTAGAACGCGATATCGCATCTCATTTCCATGTTTCTTGGTAAGGTATAATATGATTTGCGAAGTGTTATGTATCCGTCGTCTACACTTCAAATGAATGTAAATGCGACACTTTCTTGCAAGGAAATAGCGTTTGCAGATGTCTACGTACCGTAACAAATGATTTCTGCTGCTTCTTAAAACGCGATATCGCATCTCATTTCTATGTTTCATGGTAAGGTATAATATGATTTGCGAAGTGTTATGTATTCCTCGTCTACACTTCAAATGAATGTAAATGCGACACTTTCTTGCAAGGAAATAGCGTTTGCAAATGTCTACCTATCGTAGCAATAGTGTTCTAATGCTACTTAAAACGCGATATCGCATCTCATTTCTATGTTTCATGGTAAGATATAATATGATTTGCGAAGTGTCATGTATTCCTCGTCTACACTTCAAATGCATGTAAATGCGACACTTCCTTGCAAGGAAATAGCGTTTGCAGATGTCTGCGTATCGTAGCAATAGAGTTCTAATGCTTCTTAAAACGCGATGTCGCATCTCATTTCTATGTTTCATGGTAAGATATAATATGATTTGCGAAGTGTTATGTATTCCTCGTCTACACTTTAAATGAATGTAAATGCGACACTTCCTTACTAGGAAATAGCGTCTGCAGATGTCTAGGTATCGTAGCAATAGAGTTCTAATGCTTCTTAAAACGCGATATCGCATCTCATTTCTATGTTTCATGGTAAGATATAATATGATTTGCGAAGTGTTATGCATTCCTCGTCTACGATTCAAATGAATGTAAATGCGACACTTTCTTGCAAGGAAATAGCGTTTGCAGGTGTCTACGTATCGTAGCAATGAATTTCTGCTGCTTCTTAAAACGCGATATCGCATCTCACTTCTATGATTCATGGTAAGATATAATATGATTTGCGAAGTGTCATGTATTCCTCGTCTACACCTCAAATTAATGTAAATGCGACACTTCCTGCAAGGAAATGGCGTTTGCAGATGTCTACGTATCGTAGCAATAGAGTTCTAATGCTTCTTAAAACGCGATATCGCATCTCATTTCTATGTTCCATGGTAAGGTATAATATGATTTGCGAAGTGTTATGTATTCCTCGTCTACACTTCAAATGAATGTAAATGCGACACTTTCTTGCAAGGAAATAGCGTTTGCAGATGTCTACGTATCGTAGCAATGGATTTCTGATGCTTCTTAAAACGCATCTCATTTCGCATCTCATTTCTATGTTTCATGGTAAGATATAATATGATTTGCGAAGTGTCATGTATTCCACGTCCAGGCTTCAAATGAATGTAAATGCGACACTTCCATGCAAGGAAATAGCGTTTGCAGATGTCTACGTATCGTAGCAATAGAGTTCTTATGATCCTTAAAACGCGATATCGGATCTCATTTCTATGATTCATGGTAAGATATAATATGATTTGCGAAGTGTCATGAATTCCTCGTCTACACTTCAAATGAATATAAATGCGACACTTCCCTGCAAGGAAATTGCGTTTGCAGATGTCTACGTATCGTAGCAATAGAGTTCTTATGATTCTTAAAACGCGATATCGGATCTTATTTCTATGTTTCATGGTAAGATATTATATGATTTGCGCAGTGTCATGTATTCCTCGTCAACACTTCAAATCAATGTAAATGCGACACTTCCTTGCAAGGAAATAGCGTTTGCAGACGTCTACGTATCGTAGCAATAGAGTTCTTATGATTCTTAAAACGCGATATCGCATCTCATTTCTATGTTTCATGGTAAGGTATAATATTATTTGCGAAGTGTTATGTATACGTCGTCTACACTTCAAATGAATGTAAATGCGACACTTTCTTGCAAGGAAATAGCGTTTGCAGATGTCTACGTATCGTAGCAATGGAATTCTGCTGCTTCTTTAAACGCGATATCGCATCTCATTTCTATGTTTCATGGTAAGGTATAATATGATTTGCGAAGTGTTATGTATTCCTCGTCTACACTTCAAATGAATGTAAATGCGACACTTTCTTGCAAGGAAATAGCGTTTGCAGATGTCTACGTATCGTAGCAATAGAGTTCTTATGATTCTTAAAACGCGATATCGGATCTTATTTCTATGTTTCATGGTAAGATATTATATGATTTGCGAAGTGTCATGTATTCCTCGTCAACACTTCAAATCAATGTAAATGCGACACTTCCTTGCAAGGAAATAGCGTTTGCAGACGTCTACGTATCGTAGCAATAGAGTTCTTATGATTCTTAAAACGCGATATCGCATCTCATTTCTATGTTTCATGGTAAGGTATAATATTATTTGCGAAGTGTTATGTATACGTCGTCTACACTTCAAATGAATGTAAATGCGACACTTTCTTGCAAGGAAATAGCGTTTGCAGATGTCTACGTATCGTAGCAATGGAATTCTGCTGCTTCTTTAAACGCGATATCGCATCTCATTTCTATGTTTCATGGTAAGGTATAATATGATTTGCGAAGTGTTATGTATTCCTCGTCTACACTTCAAATGAATGTAAATGCGACACTTTCTTGCAAGGAAATAGCGTTTGCAGATGTCTACGTATCGTAGCAATAGATTTCTTATGATTCTTAAAACGCGACATCGGATCTCATTTCTATGTTTTCATGGTAAGATATAATATGATTTGCGAAGTGTTATGTATTCCTCGTCTACACTTCAAATGAATGTAAGTGCGACACTTCCTTGCTAGGAAATAGCGTCTGCAGATGTCTAGGTATCGTAGCAATAGAGTTCTAATGCTTCTTAAAACGCGATATCGCATCTCATTTCTATGTTTCATGGTAAGATATAATATGATTTGCGAAGTGTCATGTATTCCTCGTCTACACTTCAAATGAATGTAAATGCGACACTTCGCTGCAAGGAAATAGCGTTTCCAGATGTCTACGTATCGTAGCAATAGAGTTCTTATGATCCTTAAAACGCGATATCGGATCTTATTTCTATGTTTCATGGTAAGGTATAATATGATTTGCGAAGTGTTATGTATTCCTCGTCTACACTTCAAATGAATGTAAATTCGACACTTTCTTGCAAGGAAATAGCGTTTGCAGATGTCTACGAATCGTAGCAATAGAGTTCTAATGCTTCTTAAAACGCGATATCGCATCTCATTTCTATGTTTCATGGTAAGATATAATATGATTTGCGAAGTGTTATGTATTCCTTGTCTACACTTCAAATGAATGTAAATGCGACACTTCCTTGCTAGGAAATAGCGTCTGCAGATGTCTAGGTATCGTAGCAATAGAGTTCTAATGCTTCTTAAAACACGATATCGCATCTCATTTCTATGTTTCATGGTAAGATATAATATGATTTGCGAAGTGTTATGTATTCCTCGTCTACACTTCAAATGAATGTAAATGCGACACTTTCTTGCAAGGAAATAGCGTTTGCAGATGTCTACGTATCGTAGCAATGGATTTCTGCTGCTTCTTAAAACGCGATATCGCATCTCACTTCAATGATTCATGGTAAGATATAATATGATTTGCGAAGTGTCATGTATTCCTCGTCTACACTTCAAATGAATGTGAATGCGACACTTCGCTGCAAGGAAATAGCGTTTGCAGATATCTACGTATCGTAGCAATAGAGTTCTTATGATTCTTAAAACGCGATATCGGATCTCATTTCTATGTTTCATGGTAAGATATAATATGATTTGCGAAGTGTTATGTATTCCTCGTCTACACTTCAAATGAATGTAATTGCGACACTTCTTTGCAAAGAAATAGCGTTTGCAGATGTCTACGTATCGTAGCAATAGAGTTCTTATGATTCTTAAAACGCGATATCGCTTCTCATTTCTATGTTTCATGGTAAGATATAATATGATTTGCGAAGTGTTATGTATTCCTCGTCTACACTTCAAATGAATGTAAATGTGACACTTCCTTGCAAGGAAATAGCGTTTGCAGATGTCTAGGTATCGTAGCAATAGAGTTCTAATGCTTCTTAAAACGCGATATCGCATCTCATTTCTATGTTTCATGGTAAGATATAATATGATTTGCGAAGTGTTATGTATTCCTCGTCTACACTGCAAATGAATGTAAATGCGACACTTCCTTGCAAGGAAATAGCGTTTGCAAATGTCTACCTATCGTAGCAATAGTGTTCTAATGCTTCTTAAATCGCGATATCGCATCTCATTTCTATGTTTAATGGTAAGATATAATATGATTTGCGAAGTGTCATGTATTCCTCGTCTACACTTCAAATGAATGTAAATGCGACACTTCCTTACAAGGAAATAGCGTTTGCAGATGTCTACGTATCGTAGCAATAGAGTTCTAATGCTTCTTAAAACGCGATGTCGCATCTCATTTCTATGTTTCATGGTAAGGTATAATATGATTTGCGAAGTGTTATGTATTCCTCGTCTACACTTCAAATGAATGTAAATGCGACACTTTCTTGCAAGGAAATAGCGTTTGCAAATGTCTACCTATCGTAGCAATAGTGTTCTAATTCTACTTAAAACGCGATATCGCATCTCATTTCTATGTTTCATGGTAAGATATAATATGATTTGCGAAGTGTCATGTATTCCTCGTCTACACTTCAAATGCATGTAAATGCGACACTTCCATGCAAGGAAATAGCGTTTGCAGATGTCTACGTATCGTAGCAATAGAGTTCTAATGCTTCTTAAAACGCGATGTCGCATCTCATTTCTATGTTTCATGGTAAGATATAATATGATTTGCGAAGTGTCATGTATTCCTCGTCTACACTTTAAATGAATGTAAATGCGACACTTCCTTACTAGGAAATAGCGTCTGCAGATGTCTAGGTATCGTAGCAATAGAGTTCTAATGCTTCTTAAAACGCGATATCGCATCTCATTTCTATGTTTCATGGTAAGATATAATATGATTTGCGAAGTGTTATGCATTCCTCGTCTACGATTCAAATGAATGTAAATGCGACACTTTCTTGCAAGGAAATAGCGTTTGCAGGTGTCTACGTATCGTAGCAATGGATTTCTGCTGCTTCTTAAAACGCGATATCGCATCTCACTTCTATGATTCATGGTAAGATATAATATGATTTGCGAAGTGTCATGTATTCCTCGTCTACACCTCAAATTAATGTAAATGCGACACTTCCTGCAAGGAAATGGCGTTTGCAGATGTCTACGTATCGTAGCAATAGAGTTCTAATGCTTCTTAAAACGCGATATCGCATCTCATTTCTATGTTCCATGGTAAGGTATAATATGATTTGCGAAGTGTTATGTATTCCTCGTCTACACTTCAAATGAATGTAAATGCGACACTTTCTTGCAAGGAAATAGCGTTTGCAGATGTCTACGTATCGTAGCAATGGATTTCTGATGCTTCTTAAAACGCATCTCATTTCGCATCTCATTTCTATGTTTCATGGTAAGATATAATATGATTTGCGAAGTGTCATGTATTCCACGTCCAGGCTTCAAATGAATGTAAATGCGACACTTCCATGCAAGGAAATAGCGTTTGCAGATGTCTACGTATCGTAGCAATAGAGTTCTTGTGATCCTTAAAACGCGATATCGGATCTCATTTCTATGATTCATGGTAAGATATAATATGATTTGCGAAGTGTCATGAATTCCTCGTCTACACTTCAAATGAATATAAATTGCGACACTTCCCTGCAAGGAAATTGCGTTTGCAGATGTCTACGTATCGTAGCAATAGAGTTCTTATGATTCTTAAAACGCGATATCGGATCTTATTTCTATGTTTCATGGTAAGGTATAATATGATTTGCGAAGTGTTATGTATTCCTCGTCTACGATTCAAATGAATGTAAATGCGACACTTTCTTGCAAGGAAATAGCGTTTGCAGATGTCTACGTATCGTAGCAATAGAGTTCTTATGATTCTTAAAACGCGATATCGGATCTTTTTTCTATGTTTCATGGTAAGGTATAATATGATTTGCGATGTGTTATGTATTCCTCGTCTACACATCAACTAAATGTAAATGCGCACTTCCTTGCAAGGAAATAGCGTTTTCAGATGTCTACGTATCGAAGCAATAGAGTTCAAATGCTTCTTAAAACGAGATATTGCATCTCATACCTATGTTTCATGATACGATATAATATTCATTGCGAAGTGTTATGCATTCCTCGTCTACGGTTCAAATGAATGTAAATGCAACACTTCCTTGCATGGAAATAGCGTTTGCAGATGTCTACGTATCGTAGCAATAGAGTTCTTATGATTCTTAAAACGCGACATCGGATCTCATTTCTATGTTTCATGGTAAGATATATATGATTTGCGAAGTGTTACGTATTCCTCGTCTACACTTCAAATGAATGTAAATGCGACACTTTCTTGCAAGGAAATAGCGTTTGCAGATGTCTACGTATCGTAGCAATGGATTTCTGATGCTTCTTAAAACGCGATATCGCATCTCACTTCTATGTTTCATGGTAAGGTATAATATGATTTGCGAAGTGTCATGTATTCCTCGTCCAGGCTTCAAATCAATGTAAATGCGACACTTCGTTGCAAGGGAATAGCGTTTGCAGATGTCTACGTATCGTAGCAATAGAGTTCTTATTATTCTTAAAACGCGATATCGGATCTGATTTCTATGTTTCATGGTAAGATATAATATGATTTGCGAAGTGTTATGTATTCCTCGTCTACACTTCAAATGAATGTAAATGCGACACTTCCTTGCAAGGAAATAGCGTTTGCAGATGTCTACGTATCGTAGCAATAGAGTTCTTATGATACTTAAAACGCGATATCGCATCTCATTTCTATGTTTCATGGTAAGATATTATATGGTTTGTGAAGTGTCATGTATTCCTCGTCTACACTTCAAATGAATGTAAATGCGACACTTCCTTGCTAGGAAATAGCGTCTGCAGATGTCTAGGTATCGTAGGAATAGAGTTCTAATGCTTCTTAAAACACGATATCGCATCTCATTTCTATGTTTCATGGTAAGATATAATATGATTTGCGAAGTGTTATGTATTCCTCGTCTACACTTCAAATGAATGTAAATGCGACACTCCTTTGCAAAGAAATAGCGTTTGCAGATGTCTACGTATCGTAGCAATAGAGTTCTTATGATTCTTATAACGCGATATCGCATCTCATTTCTATGTTTCATGGTAAGATATAATATGATTTGCGGAGTGTTATGTATTCCTCGTCTACATTTCAAATGAATGTAAATGCGACTCTTTCTTGCAAGGAAATAGCGTTTGCAGATGTCTACGTATCGTAGCAATGGATTTCTGCTGCTTCTTAAAACGCGATATCGCATCTCATTTCTATGTTTCATTGTAAGGTATAATATGATTTGCGAAGTGTTATGTATTCCTCGTCTACACTTCAAACGAATGTAAATGCGACACTTTCTTGCAAGGAAATAGCGTTTGCAGATGTCTACGTATCGTAGCAATGGATTTCTGCTGCTTCTTAAAACGCGATATCGCATCTCACTTCTATGATTCATGGTAAGATATAATATGATTTGCGAAGTGTCATGTATTCCTCGTCTACACTTCAAATTAATGTAAATGCGACACTTCCCTGCAAGGAAATAGCGTTTGCAGATATCTACGTATCGTAGCAATAGAGTTCTTATGATTCTTAAAACGCGATATCGGATCTCATTTCTATGTTTCATGGTAAGATATAATATGATTTGCGAAGTGTTACGTATTCCTCGTCTACACTTCAAATGAATGTAAATGCGACACTTCCTTGCCAGGAAATAGCGTTCGCAGTTCTCTACGTATCGAAGAAATAGAGTTCAAATGCTTCTTAAAACGAGATATTGCATCTCATATCTATGTTTCATGATAAGATATAATATTCATTGCGAAGTGTTATGCATTCCTCGTCTACGATTCAAATGAATGTAGTTGTGACACTTCCTTGCAAGGAAATAGCGTTTGCAGATGTCCACGTATTGTAGCAATAGAGTTCTAATGCTTCTTAAAACGAGATATCGCGTCTCATTTCTATGTTTCATGGTAAGATATAATTTGATTTGCGAAGTGTTATGCATTCCTCGTCTACACTTCAAACGAATGTAAATGCGACACTTCCTTGCAAGGAAATAGCGTTTGCAGATGTCTACGTATCGTAGCAATAGAGTTCTTCTGATACTTAAAACGCGATATCGCATCTCATTTCTATGTTTCATGGTAAGATATTATATGGTTTGTGAAGTTTCATGTATTCCTCGTCTACACTTCAAATGAATGTAAATGCGACACTTCCTTGCTAGGAAATAGCGTCTGCAGATGTCTACGTATCGTAGCAATAGAGTTCTAATGCTTCTTAAAACGCGATATCGCATCTCATTTCTATGTTCCATGGTAAGGTATAATATGATTTGCGAAGTGTTATGTATTCCTCGTCTACACTTCAAATGAATGTAAATGCGACACTTTCTTGCAAGGAAATAGCGTTTGCAGATGTCTACGTATCGTAGCAATGGATATCTGATGCTGCTTAAAACGCGACAACGCATCTCATTTCTATGTTTCATGGTAAGATATAATATGATTTGCGAAGTGTCATGTATTCCTCGTCCAGGCTTCAAATCAATGTAAATGCGACTCTTCGTTGCAAGGGAATAGCGTTTGCAGATGTCTACGTATCGTAGCAATAGAGTTCTTATTATTCTTAAAACGCGATATCGGATCTGATTTCTATGTTTCATGGTAAGATATAATATGATTTGCGAAGTGTTATGTATTCCTCGTCTACACTTCAAATGAATGTAAATGCGAGACTTCCTTGCAAGGAAATAGCGTTTGCAGATGTCTACGTATCGTAGCAATAGAGTTCTTATGATACTTAAAACGCGATATCGCATCTCATTTCTATGTTTCATGGTAAGATATTATATGGTTTGTGAAGTGTCATGTATTCCTCGTCTACACTTCAAATGAATGTAAATGCGACACTTCCTTGCTAGGAAATAGCGTCTGCAGATGTCTAGGTATCGTAGGAATAGAGATCTAATGCTTCTTAAAACACGATATCGCATCTCATTTCTATGTTTCATGGTAAGATATAATATGATTTGCGAAGTGTTATGTATTCCTCGTCTACACTTCAAATGAATGTAAATGCGACACTCCTTTGCAAAGAAATAGCGTTTGCAGATGTGTACGTATCGTAGCAATAGAGTTCTTATGATTCTTAAAACGCGATATCGCATCTCATTTCTATGTTTCATGGTAAGATATAATATGATTTGCGGAGTGTTATGTATTCCTCGTCTACATTTCAAATGAATGTAAATGCGACTCTTTCTTGCAAGGAAATAGCGTTTGCAGATGTCTACGTATCGTAGCAATGGATTTCTGCTGCTTCTTAAAACGCGATATCGCATCTCATTTCTATGTTTCATTGTAAGGTATAATATGATTTGCGAAGTGTTATGTATTCCTCGTCTACACTTCAAACGAATGTAAATGCGACACTTTCCTGCAAGGAAATAGCGTTTGCAGATGTCTACGTATCGTAGCAATGGATTTCTGCTGCTTCTTAAAACGCGATATCGCATCTCACTTCTATGATTCATGGTAAGATATAATATGATTTGCGAAGTGTCATGTATTCCTCGTCTACACTTCAAATTAATGTAAATGCGACACTTCCCTGCAAGGAAATAGCGTTTGCAGATGTCTACGTATCGTAGCAATAGAGTTCTTATGATTCTTAAAACGCGATATCGGATCTCATTTCTATGTTTCATGGTAAGATATAATATGATTTGCGAAGTGTTACGTATTCCCCGTCTACACTTCAAATGAATGTAAATGCGGCACTTCCTTGCCAGGAAATAGCGTTCGCAGTTCTCTACGTATCGAAGAAATAGAGTTCAAATGCTTCTTAAAACGAGATATTGCATCTCATATCTATGTTTCATGATAAGATATAATATTCATTGCGATGTGTTATGCATTCCTCGTCTACGATTCAAATGAATGTAAATGTGACACTTCCTTGCAAGGAAATAGCGTTTGCAGATGTCCACGTATTGTAGCAATAGAGTTCTAATGCTTCTTAAAACGAGATATCGCATCTCATTTCTATGTTTCATGGTAAGATATAATTTGATTTGCGAAGTGTTATGCATTCCTCGTCTACACTTCAAATGAATGTAAATGCGACACTTCCTTGCAAGGAAATAGCGTTTGGAGATGTCCACGTATCGTAGCAATAGAGTTCTTATGATTCTTAAAACGCGATATCGGAACTCATTTCTATGTTTCATGGTAAGATATAACATGATTTGCGAAGTGTTATGTATTCCTCGTCTACACTTCAAATGAATGTAAATGCGACACTTCCTTGCCAGGAAATAGCGTTCGCAGTTCTCTACGTATCGAAGAAATAGAGTTCAAATGCTTCTTAAAACGAGATATAGCATCTCATATCTATGTTTCATGATAAGATATAATATTCATTGCGAAGTGTTATGCATTCCTCGTCTACGATTCAAATGAATGTAAATGTGACACTTCCTTGCAAGGAAATAGCGTTTGCAGATGTCCACGTATTGTAGCAATAGAGTTCTAATGCTTCTTAAAACGAGATATCGCATCTCATTTCTATGTTTCATGGTAAGATATAATTTGATTTGCGAAGTGTTATGCATTCCTCGTCTACACTTCAAATGAATGTAAATGCGACACTTCCTTGCAAGGTAATAGCGTTTGCAAATGTCTACCTATCGTAGCAATAGTGTTCTAATGCTTCTTAAAACGCGATATCGCATCTCATTTCTATGTTTCATGGTAAGATATAATATTCATTGCGAAGTGTTATCCTTTCCTCGTCTACGATTCAAATGAATGTAAATGCGACACTCCCTTGCAAGGAAATAGCGTTTGCAGATGTCTACGTATCGTAGCAATAGAGTTCTTATGATACTTAAAACGCGATATCGCATCTCATTTCTATGTTTCATGGTAAGATATAATATGATTTGCGAAGTGTTATGTATTCCTCATCTACACTTCAAATGAATGTGAATGCGACACTTCCTCGCTAGGAAATGGCGTTTGCAGATGCCTACGTATCGTAGCAATAGATTTCTAATGCTTCTTAGAACGCGATATCGGATCTTTTTTCTATGTTTCATGGTAAGGTATAATATGATTTGCGATGTGTTATGTATTCCTCGTCTACACATCAACTAAATGTAAATGCGCACTTCCTTGCAAGGAAATAGCGTTTTCAGATGTCTACGTATCGAAGCAATAGAGTTCAAATGCTTCTTAAAACGAGATATTGCATCTCATACCTATGTTTCATGATACGATATAATATTCATTGCGAAGTGTTATGCATTCCTCGTCTACGATTCAAATGAATGTAAATGCAACACTTCCTTGCATGGAAATAACGTTTGCAGATGTCTACGTATCGTAGCAATAGAGTTCTTATGATTCTTAAAACGCGACATCGGATCTCATTTCTATGTTTCATGGTAAGATATAATATGATTTGCGAAGTGTTATGTATTCCTCGTCTACACTTCAAATGAATGTAAATGCGACACTTTCTTGCAAGGAAATAGCGTTTGCAGATGTCTACGTATCGTAGCAATGGATTTCTGATGCTTCTTAAAACGCGATATCGCATCTCACTTCTATGATTCATGGTAGGATATAATATGATTTGCGAAGTGTCATGTATTCCTCGTCTACACTTCAAATGAATGTAAATGCGACACTTCGTTGCAAGGAAATAGCGTTTGCAGATGTCTACGTATCGTAGCAATAGAGTTCTTATAATTCTTAAAACGCGATATCGGATCTCATATCTATGTTTCATGGTAAGATATAATATGATTTGCGAAGTGTTATGTATTCCTCGTCTACACTTCAAATGAATGTAAATGCGACACTTTCTTGCAAGGAAATAGCGTTTGCAGATGTCTACGTATCGTAGCAATGGATTTCTGCTGCTTCTTAAAACGCGATATCGCATCTCACTTCTATGATTCATGGTAAGGATATAATATGATTTGCGAAGTGTCATGTATTCCTCGTCTACACTTCAAATTAATGTAAATGCGACACTTCCCTGCAAGGAAATAGCGTTTGCAGATGTCTACGTATCGTAGCAATAGAGTTCTAATGCTTCTTAAAACGCGATATCGCATCTCATTTCTATGTTCCATGGTAAGGTATAATATGATTTGCGAAGTGTTATGTATTCCTCGTCTACACTTCAAATGAATGTAAACGCGACACTTTCTTGCAAGGAAATAGCGTTTGCAGATGTCTACGTATCGTAGCAATGGATTTCTGATGCTTCTTAAAACGCGATAACGCATCTCATTTCTATGTTTCATGGTAAGATATAATATGATTTGCGAAGTGTCATGTATTCCACGTCCGGGCTTCAAATGAATGTAAATGCGACACTTCCTTGCAAGGAAATAGCGTTTGCAGATGTCTACGTATCGTAGCAATAGAGTTCTTATGATACTTAAAACGCGATATCGCATCTCATTTCTATGTTTCATGGTAAGATATTATATGGTTTGTGAAGTTTCATGTATTCCTCGTCTACACTTCAAATGAATGTAAATGTGACACTTCCTTGCAAGGAAATAGCGTTTGCAGATGTCTAGGTATCGTAGCAATAGAGTTCTAATGCTTCTTAAAACGCGATATCGCATCTCATTTCTATGTTTCATGGTAAGATATAATATGATTTGCGAAGTGTTATGTATTCCTCGTCTACACTGCAAATGAATGTAAATGCGACACTTCCTTGCAAGGATATAGCGTTTGCAAATGTCTACCTATCGTAGCAATAGTGTTCTAGTGCTTCTTAAATCGCGATATCGCATCTCATTTCTATGTTTAATGGTAAGATATAATATGATTTGCGAAGTGTCATGTATTCCTCGTCTACACTTCAAATGAATGTAAATGCGACACTTCCTTGCCAGGAAATAGCGTTCGCAATTCTCTACGTATCGAAGAAATAGAGTTCAAATGCTTCTTAAAAGGAGATATTGCATCTCATATCTATGTTTCATGATAAGATATAATATTCATTGCGAAGTGTTATGCATTCCTCGTCTACGATTCAAATGAATGTAAATGTGACACTTCCTTGCAAGGAAATAGCGTTTGCAGATGTCCACGTATTGTAGCAATAGAGTTCTAATGCTTCTTAAAACGAGATATCGCGTCTCATTTCTATGTTTCATGGTAAGATATAATTTGATTTGCGAAGTGTTATGCATTCCTCGTCTACACTTCAAATGAATGTAAATGCGACACTTCCTTGCAAGGAAATAGCGTTTGCAGATGTCTACCTATCGTAGCAATAGTGTTCTAATGCTTCTTAAAACGCGATATCGCATCTCATTTCTATGTTTCATGGTAAGATATAATATTCATTGCGAAGTGTTATCCTTTCCTCGTCTACGATTCAAATGAATGTAAATGCGACACTCCCTTGCAAGGAAATAGCGTTTGCAGATGTCTACGTATCGTAGCAATAGAGTTCTTATGATACTTAAAACGCGATATCGCATCTCATTTCTATGTTTCATGGTAAGATATAATATGATTTGCGAAGTGTTATGTATTCCTCATCTACACTTCAAATGAATGTGAATGCGACACTTCCTCGCTAGGAAATGGCGTTTGCAGATGCCTACGTATCGTAGCAATAGATTTCTAATGCTTCTTAGAACGCGATATCGCATCTCATTTCTATGTTTCGTGGTAAGATATAATATGATTTGCGAAGTGTCATGTATTCCACGGTCTACACTTCAAATGAACGTAAATGCGACACTACCTTGCTAGGAAATAGCGTCTGCAGATGTATAGGGTATCGTAGCAATAGAGTTCTAATGCTTCTTAAAACGCGATATCGCATCTCATTTCTATGTTTCATGGTAAGATATAATATGATTTGCGAGTGTTATGTATTCCTCGTCTACACTTCAAATGAATGTAAATGCGACGCTTCCTTGCTAGGAAATAGCGTCTGCAGATGTCTAGGTATCGTAGCAATAGAGTTCTAATGCTTCTTAAAACGCGATATCGCATCTCATTTCTATGTTTCATGGTAAGATATAATATGATTTGCGAAGTGTTATGTATTCCTCGTCTACACTTCAAATGAATGTAAATGCGACACTTCCTTGCTAGGAAATAGCGTTTCCAGATGTCTAGGTATCGTAGCAATAGTGCTCTAATGCTTCTTAAAACGCGATATCGCATCTCATTTCTATGTTTCATGGTAAGATATAATATGATTTGCGAAGTATCATGTATTCCTCGTCTACACTTCAAATGAATGTTAATGCGACACTTCCTTGCTAGGAAATAGCGTCTGCAGATGTCTAGGTATCGTAGCAACAGAGTTCTAATGCTTCTTAAAACGCGATATCGCATCCCATTTCTATGTTTCATGGTAAGATATAATATGATTTGCGAAGTGTCATGTATTCCTCGTCCAGGCTTCAAATCAATGTAAATGCGACACTTCGTTGCAAGGGAATAGCGTTTGCAGATGTCTACGTATCGTAGCAATAGAGTTCTTATTATTCTTAAAACGCGATATCGGATCTGATTTCTATGTTTCATGGTAAGATATAATATGATTTGCGAAGTGTTATGTATTCCTCGTCTACACTTCAAATGAATGTAAATGCGACACTTCCTTGCAAGGAAATAGCGTTTGCAGATGTCTACGTATCGTAGCAATAGAGTTCTTATGATACTTAAAACGCGATATCGCATCTCATTTCTATGTTTCATGGTAAGATATTATATGGTTTGTGAAGTGTCATGTATTCCTCGTCTACACTTCAAATGAATGTAAATGCGACACTTCCTTGCTAGGAAATAGCGTCTGCAGATGTCTAGGTATCGTAGGAATAGAGTTCTAATGCTTCTTAAAACACGATATCGCATCTCATTTCTATGTTTCATGGTAAGATATAATATGATTTGCGAAGTGTTATGTATTCCTCGTCTACACTTCAAATGAATGTAAATGCGACACTCCTTTGCAAAGAAATAGCGTTTGCAGATGTCTACGTATCGTAGCAATAGAGTTCTTATGATTCTTATAACGCGATATCGCATCTCATTTCTATGTTTCATGGTAAGATATAATATGATTTGCGGAGTGTTATGTATTCCTCGTCTACATTTCAAATGAATGTAAATGCGACTCTTTCTTGCAAGGAAATAGCGTTTGCAGATGTCTACGTATCGTAGCAATGGATTTCTGCTGCTTCTTAAAACGCGAAATCGCATCTCATTTCTATGTTTCATTGTAAGGTAAATATGATTTGCGAAGTGTTATGTATTCCTCGTCTACACTTCAAACGAATGTAAATGCGACACTTTCTTGCAAGGAAATAGCGTTTGCAGATGTCTACGTATCGTAGCAATGGATTTCTGCTGCTTCTTAAAACGCGATATCGCATCTCACTTCTATGATTCATGGTAAGATATAATATGATTTGCGAAGTGTCATGTATTCCTCGTCTACACTTCAAATTAATGTAAATGCGACACTTCCCTGCAAGGAAATAGCGTTTGCAGATGTCTACGTATCGTAGCAATAGAGTTCTTATGATTCTTAAAACGCTTTATCGGATCTCATTTCTATGTTTCATGGTAAGATATAATATGATTTGCGAAGTGTTACGTATTCCTCGTCTACACTTCAAATGAATGTAAATGCGACACTTCCTTGCCAGGAAATAGCGTTCGCAGTTCTCTACGTATCGAAGAAATAGAGTTCAAATGCTTCTTAAAACGAGATATTGCATCTCATATCTATGTTTCATGATAAGATATAATATTCATTGCGAAGTGTTATGCATTCCTCGTCTACGATTCAAATGAATGTAAATGCGACACTCCCTTGCAAGGAAATAGCGTTTGCAGATGTCTACGTATCGTAGCAATAGAGTTCTTATGATACTTAAAACGCGATATCGCATCTCATTTCTATGTTTCATGGTAAGATATAATATGATTTGCGAAGTGTTATGTATTCCTCATCTACACTTCAAATGAATGTGAATGCGACACTTCCTCGCTAGGAAATGGCGTTTGCAGATGCCTACGTATCGTAGCAATAGATTTCTAATGCTTCTTAGAACGCGATATCGCATCTCATTTCTATGTTTCGTGGTAAGATATAATATGATTTGCGAAGTGTCATGTATTCCACGTCTACACTTCAAATGAACGTAAATGCGACACTACCTTGCTAGGAAATAGCGTCTGCAGATGTATAGGTATCGTAGCAATAGAGTTCTAATGCTTCTTAAAACGCGATATCGCATCTCATTTCTATGTTTCATGGTAAGATATAATATGATTTGCGAAGTGTTATGTATTCCTCGTCTACACTTCAAATGAATGTAAATGCGACACTTCGTTGCAAGGGAATAGCGTTTGCAGATGTCTACGTATCGTAGCAATAGAGTTCTTATTATTCTTAAAACGCGATATCGGATCTGATTTCTATGTTTCATGGTAAGATATAATATGATTTGCGAAGTGTTATGTATTCCTCGTCTACACTTCAAATGAATGTAAATGCGACACTCCTTTGCAAAGAAATAGCGTTTGCAGATGTCTACGTATCGTAGCAATAGAGTTCTTATGATTCTTATAACGCGATATCGCATCTCATTTCTATGTTTCATGGTAAGATATAATATGATTTGCGGAGTGTTATGTATTCCTCGTCTACATTTCAAATGAATGTAAATGCGACTCTTTCTTGCAAGGAAATAGCATTTGCAGATGTCTACGTATCGTAGCAATGGATTTCTGCTGCTTCTTAAAACGCGATATCGCATCTCATTTCTATGTTTCATTGTAAGGTATAATATGATTTGCGAAGTGTTATGTATTCCTCGTCTACACTTCAAACGAATGTAAATGCGACACTTTCTTGCAAGGAAATAGCGTTTGCAGATGTCTACGTATCGTAGCAATGGATTTCTGCTGCTTCTTAAAACGCGATATCGCATCTCACTTCTATGATTCATGGTAAGATATAATATGATTTGCGAAGTGTCATGTATTCCTCGTCTACACTTCAAATTAATGTAAATGCGACACTTCCCTGCAAGGAAATAGCGTTTGCAGATATCTACGTATCGTAGCAATAGAGTTCTTATGATTCTTAAAACGCGATATCGGATCTCATTTCCATGTTTCATGGTAAGATATAATATGATTTGCGAAGTGTTACGTATTCCTCGTCTACACTTCAAATGAATGTAAATGCGACACTTCCTTGCCAGGAAATAGCGTTCGCAGTTCTCTACGTATCGAAGAAATAGAGTTCAAATGCTTCTTAAAACGAGATATTGCATCTCATATCTATGTTTCATGATAAGATATAATATTCATTGCGAAGTGTTATGCATTCCTCGTCTACGATTCAAATGAATGTAGTTGTGACACTTCCTTGCAAGGAAATAGCGTTTGCAGATGTCCACGTATTGTAGCAATAGAGTTCTAATGCTTCTTAAAACGAGATATCGCGTCTCATTTCTATGTTTCATGGTAAGATATAATTTGATTTGCGAAGTGTTATGCATTCCTCGTCTACACTTCAAACGAATGTAAATGCGACACTTCCTTGCAAGGAAATAGCGTTTGCAGATGTCTACGTATCGTAGCAATAGAGTTCTTATGATACTTAAAACGCGATATCGCATCTCATTTCTATGTTTCATGGTAAGATATTATATGGTTTGTGAAGTTTCATGTATTCCTCGTCTACACTTCAAATGAATGTAAATGCGACACTTCCTTGCTAGGAAATAGCGTCTGCAGATGTCTACGTATCGTAGCAATAGAGTTCTAATGCTTCTTAAAACGCGATATCGCATCTCATTTCTATGTTCCATGGTAAGGTATAATATGATTTGCGAAGTGTTATGTATTCCTCGTCTACACTTCAAATGAATGTAAATGCGACACTTCCTTGCTAGGAAATAGCGTCTGCAGATGTCTAGGTATCGTAGGAATAGAGTTCTAATGCTTCTTAAAACACGATATCGCATCTCATTTCTATGTTTCATGGTAAGATACAATATGATTTGCGAAGTGTTATGTATTCCTCGTCTACACTTCAAATGAATGTAAATGCGACACTCCATTGCAAAGAAATAGCGTTTGCAGATGTCTACGTATCGTAGCAATAGAGTTCTTATGATTCTTAAAACGCGATATCGCATCTCATTTCTATGTTTCATGGTAAGATATAATATGATTTGCGAAGTGTCATGTATTCCACGTCTACACTTCAAATGAACGTAAATGCGACACTACCTTGCTAGGAAATAGCGTCTGCAGATGTATAGGTATCGTAGCAATAGAGTTCTAATGCTTCTTAAAACGCGATATCGCATCTCATTTCTATGTTTCATGGTAAGATATAATATGATTTGCGAAGTGTTATGTATTCCTCGTCTACACTTCAAATGAATGTAAATGCGACACTTTCTTGCAAGGAAATAGAGTTTGCAGATGTCTACGTATCGTAGCAATGGATTTCTGATGCTTCTTAAAACGCGATAACGCATCTCATTTCTATGTTTCATGGTAAGATATAATATGATTTGCGAAGTGTCATGTATTCCTCGTCCAGGCTTCAAATGAATGTAAATGCGACACTTCGTTGCAAGGAAATAGCGATTGCAGATGTCTACGTATCGTAGCAATAGAGTTCTTATGATTCTTAAAACGCGATATCGCCTCTCATTCCTATGTTTCATGGTAAGATATAATATGATTTGCGGAGTGTCATGTATTCCTCGTCTACACTTCAAATGAATGTAAATGCGACACTTCCTTGCAAGGAAATAGCGTTTGCAAATGTCTACCTGTCGTAGCAATAGTGTTCTAATGCTTCTTAAAACGCGATATCGGATCTCATTTCTATGTTTCATGGTAAGATATAATATGATTTGCGGAGTGTTATGTATTCCTCGTCTACATTTCAAATGAATGTAAATGCGACTCTTTCTTGCAAGGAAATAGCGTTTGCAGATGTCAACGTATCGTAGCAATGGATTTCTGCTGCTTCTTAAAACGCGATATCGCATCTCATTTCTATGTTTCATGGTAAGGTATAATATGATTTGCGAAGTGTTATGTATTCCTCGTCTACACTTCAAATGAATGTAAATGCGACACTTTCTTGCAAGGAAATAGAGTTTGCAGATGTCTACGTATCGTAGCAATGGATTTCTGATGCTTCTTAAAACGCGATAACGCATCTCATTTCTATGTTTCATGGTAAGATATAATATGATTTGCGAAGTGTCATGTATTCCTCGTCCAGGCTTCAAATGAATGTAAATGCGACACTTCGTTGCAAGGAAATAGCGTTTGCAGATGTCTACGTATCGTAGCAATAGAGTTCTTATGATTCTTAAAACGCGATATCGGATCTCATTTCTATGTTTCATGGTAAGATATAATATGATTTGCGAAGTGTTATGTATTCCTCGTCTACACTTCAAATGAATGCAAATGCGACACTTCCTTGCAAGGAAATAGCGTTTGCAGATGTCTACGTATCGTAGCAATAGAGTTCTTATGATACTTAAAACGCGATATCGCATCTCATTTCTATGTTTCATGGTAAGATATTATATGGTTTGTGAAGTGTCATGTATTCCTCGTCTACACTTCAAATGAATGTAAATGCGACACTTCCTTGCTAGGAAATAGCGACTGCAGATGTCTAGGTATCGTAGGAATAGTGTTCTAATGCTCCTTAAAACACAATATCGCATCTCATTTCTATGTTTCATGGTAAGATATAATATGATTTGCGAAGTGTTATGTATTCCTCGTCTACACTTCAAATGAATGTAAATGCGACACTTTTTTGCAAAGAAATAGCGTTTGCAGATGTCTACGTATCGTAGCAATAGAGTTCTTATGATTCTTAAAACGCGATATCGCATCTCATTTCTATGTTTCATGGTAGGATATAATATGATTTGCGGAGTGTTATGTATTCCTCGTCTACATTTCAAATGCATGTAAATGCGACTCTTTCTTGCAAGGAAATAGCGTTTGCAGATGTCTACGTATCGTAGCAATGGATTTCTGCTGCTTCTTAAAACGCGATATCGCATCTCATTTCTATGTTTCATTGTAAGGTATAATATGATTTGCGAAGTGTTATGTATTCCTCGTCTACACTTCAAACGAATGTAAATGCGACACTTTCTTGCAAGGAAATAGCGTTTGCAGATGTCTACGTATCGTAGCAATGGATTTCTGATGCTTCTTAAAACGCGATAACCCATCTCATTTCTATGTTTCATGGTAAGATATAATATGATTTGCGAAGTGTCATGTATTTCTCGTCCAGGCTTCAAATGAATGTAAATGTGACACTTCCTTGCAAGGAAATAGCGTTTGCAGATGTCCACGTATTGTAGCAATAGAGTTCTAATGCTTCTTAAAACGAGATATCGCATCTCATTTCTATGTTTCATGGTAAGATATAATTTGATTTGCGAAGTGTTATGCATTCCTCGTCTACACTTCAAATGAATGTAAGTGCGACACTTCCTTGCAAGGAAATAGCGTTTGCAAATGTCTACCTATCGTAGCAATAGTGTTCTAATGCTTCTTAAAACGCGATATCGCATCTCATTTCTATGTTTCATGGTAAGATATAATATTCATTGCGAAGTGTTATCCTTTCCTCGTCTACGATTCAAATGAATGTAAATGCGACACTCCCTTGCAAGGAAATAGCGTTTGCAGATGTCTACGTATCGTAGCAATAGAGTTCTTATGATACTTAAAACGCGATATCGCATCTCATTTCTATGTTTTATGGTAAGATATAATATGATTTGCGAAGTGTTATGTATTCCTCATCTACACTTCTAATGAATGTGAATGCGACACTTCCTCGCTAGGAAATGGCGTTTGCAGATGCCTACGTATCGTAGCAATAGATTTCTAATGCTTCTTAGAACGCGATATCGCATCTCATTTCTATGTTTCGTGGTAAGATATAATATGATTTGCGAAGTGTCATGTATTCCACGTCTACACTTCAAATGAACGTAAATGCGACACTACCTTGCTAGGAAATAGCGTCTGCAGATGTGTAGGTATCGTAGCAATAGAGTTCTAATGCTTCTTAAAACGCGATATCGCATCTCATTTCTATGTTTCATGGTAAGATATAATATGATTTGCGAAGTGTTATGTATTCCTCGTCTACACTTCAAATGAATGTAAATGCGACGCTTCCTTGCTAGGAAATAGCGTCTGCAGATGTCTAGGTATCGTAGCAATAGAGTTCTAATGCTTCTTAAAACGCGATATCGCATCTCATTTCTATGTTTCATGGTAAGATATAATATGATTTGCGAAGTGTTATGTATTCCTCGTCTACACTTCAAATGAATGTAAATGCGACACTTCCTTGCTAGGAAATAGCGTTTCCAGATGTCTAGGTATCGTAGCAATAGAGTTCTTATGATTCTTAAAACGCGTTATCGCATCTCATTTCTATGTCTCATGGTAAGATATAATATTCGTTGCGAAGTGTCATGTATTCCTCGTCCAGGCTTCAAATCAATGTAAATGCGACACTTCGTTGCAAGGGAATAGCGTTTGCAGATGTCTACGTATCGTAGCAATAGAGTTCTTATTATTCTTAAAACGCGATATCGGATCTGATTTCTATGTTTCATGGTAAGATATAATATGATTTGCGAAGTGTTATGTATTCCTCGTCTACACTTCAAATGAATGTAAATGCGACACTTCCTTGCAAGGAAATAGCGTTTGCAGATGTCTACGTATCGTAGCAATAGAGTTCTTATGATACTTAAAACGCGATATCGCATCTCATTTCTATGTTTCATGGTAAGATATTATATGGTTTGTGAAGTGTCATGTATTCCTCGTCTACACTTCAAATGAATGTAAATGCGACACTTCCTTGCTAGGAAATAGCGTCTGCAGATGTCTAGGTATCGTAGGAATAGAGTTCTAATGCTTCTTAAAACACGATATCGCATCTCATTTCTATGTTTCATGGTAAGATATAATATGATTTGCGAAGTGTCATGTATTCCTCGTCCAGGCTTCAAATGAATGTAAATGCGACACTTCGTTGCAAGGAAATAGCGTTTGCAGATGTCTACGTATCGTAGCAATAGAGTTCTTATGATTCTTAAAACGCGATATCGGATCTCATTTCTATGTTTCATGGTAAGATATAATATGATTTGCGAAGTGTTATGTATTCCTCGTCTACACTTCAAATGAGTGTAAATGCGACACTTTCTTGCAAGGAAATAGCGTTTGCAGATGTCTACGTATCGTAGCAATGGATTTCTGTTGCTTCTTAAAACGCGATATCGCATCTCACTTCTATGATTCATGGTAAGATATAATATGATTTGCGAAGTGTCATGTATTCCTCGTCTACACTTCAAATTAATGTAAATGCGACACTTCCCTGCAAGGAAATAGCGTTTGCAGATGTCTACGTATCGTAGCAATAGAGTTCTAATGCTTCTTAAAACGCGATATCGCATCTCATTTCTATGCTCCAAGGTAAGGTATAATATGATTTGCGAAGTGTTATGTATTCCTAGTCTACACTTCAAATGAATGTAAATGCGACACTTTCTTGCAAGGAAATAGCGTTTGCAGATGTCTACGTATCGTAGCAATGGATTTCCGATGCTTCTTAAAACGCGACAACGCATCTCATTTCTATGTTTCATGGTAAGATATAATATGATTTGCGAAGTGTCATGTATTCCTCGTCCAGGCTTCAAATCAATGTAAATGCGACACTTCGTTGCAAGGGAATAGCGTTTGCAGATGTCTACGTATCGTAGCAATAGAGTTCTTATTATTCTTAAAACGCGATATCGGATCTCATTTCTATGTTTCATGGTAAGATATAATATGATTTGCGAAGTGTTATGTATTCCTCGTCTACACTTCAAATGAATGTAAATGCGACACTTCCTTGCAAGGAAATAGCGTTTGCAGATGTCTACGTATCGTAGCAATAGAGTTCTTATGATACTTAAAACGCGATATCGCATCTCATTTCTATGTTTCATGGTAAGATATTATATGGTTTGTGAAGTGTCATGTATTCCTCGTCTACACTTCAAATGAATGTAAATGCGACACTTCCTTGCTAGGAAATAGCGACTGCAGATGTCTAGGTATCGTAGGAATAGTGTTCTAATGCTCCTTAAAACACAATATCGCATCTCATTTCTATGTTTCATGGTAAGATATAATATGATTTGCGAAGTGTTATGTATTCCTCGTCTACACTTCAAATGAATGTAAATGCGACACTTTTTTGCAAAGAAATAGCGTTTGCAGATGTCTACGTATCGTAGCAATAGAGTTCTTATGATTCTTAAAACGCGATATCGCATCTCATTTCTATGTTTCATGGTAGGATATAATATGATTTGCGGAGTGTTATGTATTCCTCGTCTACATTTCAAATGCATGTAAATGCGACTCTTTCTTGCAAGGAAATAGCGTTTGCAGATGTCTACGTATCGTAGCAATGGATTTCTGCTGCTTCTTAAAACGCGATATCGCATCTCATTTCTATGTTTCATTGTAAGGTATAATATGATTTGCGAAGTGTTATGTATTCCTCGTCTACACTTCAAACGAATGTAAATGCGACACTTTCTTGCAAGGAAATAGCGTTTGCAGATGTCTACGTATCGTAGCAATGGATTTCTGATGCTTCTTAAAACGCGATAACCCATCTCATTTCTATGTTTCATGGTAAGATATAATATGATTTGCGAAGTGTCATGTATTTCTCGTCCAGGCTTCAAATGAATGTAAATGCGACACTTCGTTGAAAAGGAAATAGCGTTTGCAGATGTCTACGTATCGTAGCAATAGAGTTCTTATGATTCTTAAAACGCGATATCGGATCTCATTTCTATGTTTCATGGTAAGATATAATATGATTTGCGAAGTGTTATGTATTCCTCGTCTACACTTCAAATGAATGTAAATGCGACACTTCCTTGCCAGGAAATAGCGTTCGCAGTTCTCTACGTATCGAAGAAATAGAGTTCAAATGCTTCTTAAAACGAGATATTGCATCTCATATCTATGTTTCATGATAAGATATAATATTCATTGCGAAGTGTTATGCATTCCTCGTCTACACTTCAAACGAATGTAAATGCGACACTTCCTTGCAAGGAAATAGCGTTTGCAGATGTCTACGTATCGTAGCAATAGAGTTCTTATGATACTTAAAACGCGATATCGCATCTCATTTCTATGTTTCATGGTAAGATATTATATGGTTTGTGAAGTTTCATGTATTCCTCGTCTACACTTCAAATGAATGTAAATGCGACACTTCCTTGCTAGGAAATAGCGTCTGCAGATGTCTACGTATCGTAGCAATAGAGTTCTAATGCTTCTTAAAACGCGATATCGCATCTCATTTCTATGTTCCATGGTAAGGTATAATATGATTTGCGAAGTGTTATGTATTCCTCGTCTACACTTCAAATGAATGTAAATGCGACACTTCCTTGCTAGGAAATAGCGTCTGCAGATGTCTAGGTATCGTAGGAATAGAGTTCTAATGCTTCTTAAAACACGATATCGCATCTCATTTCTATGTTTCATGGTAAGATACAATATGATTTGCGAAGTGTTATGTATTCCTCGTCTACACTTCAAATGAATGTAAATGCGACACTCCATTGCAAAGAAATAGCGTTTGCAGATGTCTACGTATCGTAGCAATAGAGTTCTTATGATTCTTAAAACGCGATATCGCATCTCATTTCTATGTTTCATGGTAAGATATAATATGATTTGCGAAGTGTCATGTATTCCACGTCTACACTTCAAATGAACGTAAATGCGACACTACCTTGCTAGGAAATAGCGTCTGCAGATGTATAGGTATCGTAGCAATAGAGTTCTAATGCTTCTTAAAACGCGATATCGCATCTCATTTCTATGTTTCATGGTAAGATATAATATGATTTGCGAAGTGTTATGTATTCCTCGTCTACACTTCAAATGAATGTAAATGCGACACTTTCTTGCAAGGAAATAGAGTTTGCAGATGTCTACGTATCGTAGCAATGGATTTCTGATGCTTCTTAAAACGCGATAACGCATCTCATTTCTATGTTTCATGGTAAGATATAATATGATTTGCGAAGTGTCATGTATTCCTCGTCCAGGCTTCAAATGAATGTAAATGCGACACTTCGTTGCAAGGAAATAGCGATTGCAGATGTCTACGTATCGTAGCAATAGAGTTCTTATGATTCTTAAAACGCGATATCGCCTCTCATTCCTATGTTTCATGGTAAGATATAATATGATTTGCGGAGTGTCATGTATTCCTCGTCTACACTTCAAATGAATGTAAATGCGACACTTCCTTGCAAGGAAATAGCGTTTGCAAATGTCTACCTGTCGTAGCAATAGTGTTCTAATGCTTCTTAAAACGCGATATCGGATCTCATTTCTATGTTTCATGGTAAGATATAATATGATTTGCGGAGTGTTATGTATTCCTCGTCTACATTTCAAATGAATGTAAATGCGACTCTTTCTTGCAAGGAAATAGCGTTTGCAGATGTCAACGTATCGTAGCAATGGATTTCTGCTGCTTCTTAAAACGCGATATCGCATCTCATTTCTATGTTTCATGGTAAGGTATAATATGATTTGCGAAGTGTTATGTATTCCTCGTCTACACTTCAAATGAATGTAAATGCGACACTTTCTTGCAAGGAAATAGAGTTTGCAGATGTCTACGTATCGTAGCAATGGATTTCTGATGCTTCTTAAAACGCGATAACGCATCTCATTTCTATGTTTCATGGTAAGATATAATATGATTTGCGAAGTGTCATGTATTCCTCGTCCAGGCTTCAAATGAATGTAAATGCGACACTTCGTTGCAAGGAAATAGCGTTTGCAGATGTCTACGTATCGTAGCAATAGAGTTCTTATGATTCTTAAAACGCGATATCGGATCTCATTTCTATGTTTCATGGTAAGATATAATATGATTTGCGAAGTGTTATGTATTCCTCGTCTACACTTCAAATGAATGTAAATGCGACACTTCCTTGCAAGGAAATAGCGTTTGCAGATGTCTACGTATCGTAGCAATAGAGTTCTTATGATACTTAAAACGCGATATCGCATCTCATTTCTATGTTTCATGGTAAGATATTATATGGTTTGTGAAGTGTCATGTATTCCTCGTCTACACTTCAAATGAATGTAAATGCGACACTTCCTTGCTAGGAAATAGCGACTGCAGATGTCTAGGTATCGTAGGAATAGTGTTCTAATGCTCCTTAAAACACAATATCGCATCTCATTTCTATGTTTCATGGTAAGATATAATATGATTTGCGAAGTGTTATGTATTCCTCGTCTACACTTCAAATGAATGTAAATGCGACACTTTTTTGCAAAGAAATAGCGTTTGCAGATGTCTACGTATCGTAGCAATAGAGTTCTTATGATTCTTAAAACGCGATATCGCATCTCATTTCTATGTTTCATGGTAGGATATAATATGATTTGCGGAGTGTTATGTATTCCTCGTCTACATTTCAAATGCATGTAAATGCGACTCTTTCTTGCAAGGAAATAGCGTTTGCAGATGTCTACGTATCGTAGCAATGGATTTCTGCTGCTTCTTAAAACGCGATATCGCATCTCATTTCTATGTTTCATTGTAAGGTATAATATGATTTGCGAAGTGTTATGTATTCCTCGTCTACACTTCAAACGAATGTAAATGCGACACTTTCTTGCAAGGAAATAGCGTTTGCAGATGTCTACGTATCGTAGCAATGGATTTCTGATGCTTCTTAAAACGCGATAACCCATCTCATTTCTATGTTTCATGGTAAGATATAATATGATTTGCGAAGTGTCATGTATTTCTCGTCCAGGCTTCAAATGAATGTAAATGCGACACTTCGTTGAAAAGGAAATAGCGTTTGCAGATGTCTACGTATCGTAGCAATAGAGTTCTTATGATTCTTAAAACGCGATATCGGATCTCATTTCTATGTTTCATGGTAAGATATAATATGATTTGCGAAGTGTTATGTATTCCTCGTCTACACTTCAAATGAATGTAAATGCGACACTTCCTTGCCAGGAAATAGCGTTCGCAGTTCTCTACGTATCGAAGAAATAGAGTTCAAATGCTTATTAAAACGAGATATTGCATCTCATATCTATGTTTCATGATAAGATATAATATTCATTGCGAAGTGTTATGCATTCCTCGTCTACGATTCAAATGAATGTAAATGTGACACTTCCTTGCAAGGAAATAGCGTTTGCAATTCTTTACGTATCGAAGAAATAGAGTTCAAATGCTTCTTAAAACGAGATATTGCATCTCATATCTATGTTTCATGATAAGATATAATATTCATTGCGAAGTGTTATGCATTCCTCGTCTACGATTCAAATGAATGTAAATGTGACACTTCCTTGCAAGGAAATAGCGTTTGCAGATGTCCACGTATTGTAGCAATAGAGTTCTAATGCTTCTTAAAACGAGATATCGCATCTCATTTCTATGTTTCATGGTAAGATATAATTTGATTTGCGAAGTGTTATGCATTCCTCGTCTACACTTCAAATGAATGTAAGTGCGACACTTCCTTGCAAGGAAATAGCGTTTGCAAATGTCTACCTATCGTAGCAATAGTGTTCTAATGCTTCTTAAAACGCGATATCGCATCTCATTTCTATGTTTCATGGTAAGATATAATATTCATTGCGAAGTGTTATCCTTTCCTCGTCTACGATTCAAATGAATGTAAATGCGACACTCCCTTGCAAGGAAATAGCGTTTGCAGATGTCTACGTATCGTAGCAATAGAGTTCTTATGATACTTAAAACGCGATATCGCATCTCATTTCTATGTTTTATGGTAAGATATAATATGATTTGCGAAGTGTTATGTATTCCTCATCTACACTTCTAATGAATGTGAATGCGACACTTCCTCGCTAGGAAATGGCGTTTGCAGATGCCTACGTATCGTAGCAATAGATTTCTAATGCTTCTTAGAACGCGATATCGCATCTCATTTCTATGTTTCGTGGTAAGATATAATATGATTTGCGAAGTGTCATGTATTCCACGTCTACACTTCAAATGAACGTAAATGCGACACTACCTTGCTAGGAAATAGCGTCTGCAGATGTGTAGGTATCGTAGCAATAGAGTTCTAATGCTTCTTAAAACGCGATATCGCATCTCATTTCTATGTTTCATGGTAAGATATAATATGATTTGCGAAGTGTTATGTATTCCTCGTCTACACTTCAAATGAATGTAAATGCGACGCTTCCTTGCTAGGAAATAGCGTCTGCAGATGTCTAGGTATCGTAGCAATAGAGTTCTAATGCTTCTTAAAACGCGATATCGCATCTCATTTCTATGTTTCATGGTAAGATATAATATGATTTGCGAAGTGTTATGTATTCCTCGTCTACACTTCAAATGAATGTAAATGCGACACTTCCTTGCTAGGAAATAGCGTTTCCAGATGTCTAGGTATCGTAGCAATAGAGTTCTTATGATTCTTAAAACGCGTTATCGCATCTCATTTCTATGTCTCATGGTAAGATATAATATTCGTTGCGAAGTGTCATGTATTCCTCGTCCAGGCTTCAAATCAATGTAAATGCGACACTTCGTTGCAAGGGAATAGCGTTTGCAGATGTCTACGTATCGTAGCAATAGAGTTCTTATTATTCTTAAAACGCGATATCGGATCTGATTTCTATGTTTCATGGTAAGATATAATATGATTTGCGAAGTGTTATGTATTCCTCGTCTACACTTCAAATGAATGTAAATGCGACACTTCCTTGCAAGGAAATAGCGTTTGCAGATGTCTACGTATCGTAGCAATAGAGTTCTTATGATACTTAAAACGCGATATCGCATCTCATTTCTATGTTTCATGGTAAGATATTATATGGTTTGTGAAGTGTCATGTATTCCTCGTCTACACTTCAAATGAATGTAAATGCGACACTTCCTTGCTAGGAAATAGCGTCTGCAGATGTCTAGGTATCGTAGGAATAGAGTTCTAATGCTTCTTAAAACACGATATCGCATCTCATTTCTATGTTTCATGGTAAGATATAATATGATTTGCGAAGTGTCATGTATTCCTCGTCCAGGCTTCAAATGAATGTAAATGCGACACTTCGTTGCAAGGAAATAGCGTTTGCAGATGTCTACGTATCGTAGCAATAGAGTTCTTATGATTCTTAAAACGCGATATCGGATCTCATTTCTATGTTTCATGGTAAGATATAATATGATTTGCGAAGTGTTATGTATTCCTCGTCTACACTTCAAATGAGTGTAAATGCGACACTTTCTTGCAAGGAAATAGCGTTTGCAGATGTCTACGTATCGTAGCAATGGATTTCTGTTGCTTCTTAAAACGCGATATCGCATCTCACTTCTATGATTCATGGTAAGATATAATATGATTTGCGAAGTGTCATGTATTCCTCGTCTACACTTCAAATTAATGTAAATGCGACACTTCCCTGCAAGGAAATAGCGTTTGCAGATGTCTACGTATCGTAGCAATAGAGTTCTAATGCTTCTTAAAACGCGATATCGCATCTCATTTCTATGCTCCAAGGTAAGGTATAATATGATTTGCGAAGTGTTATGTATTCCTAGTCTACACTTCAAATGAATGTAAATGCGACACTTTCTTGCAAGGAAATAGCGTTTGCAGATGTCTACGTATCGTAGCAATGGATTTCCGATGCTTCTTAAAACGCGACAACGCATCTCATTTCTATGTTTCATGGTAAGATATAATATGATTTGCGAAGTGTCATGTATTCCTCGTCCAGGCTTCAAATCAATGTAAATGCGACACTTCGTTGCAAGGGAATAGCGTTTGCAGATGTCTACGTATCGTAGCAATAGAGTTCTTATTATTCTTAAAACGCGATATCGGATCTCATTTCTATGTTTCATGGTAAGATATAATATGATTTGCGAAGTGTTATGTATTCCTCGTCTACACTTCAAATGAATGTAAATGCGACACTTCCTTGCAAGGAAATAGCGTTTGCAGATGTCTACGTATCGTAGCAATAGAGTTCTTATGATACTTAAAACGCGATATCGCATCTCATTTCTATGTTTCATGGTAAGATATTATATGGTTTGTGAAGTGTCATGTATTCCTCGTCTACACTTCAAATGAATGTAAATGCGACACTTCCTTGCTAGGAAATAGCGACTGCAGATGTCTAGGTATCGTAGGAATAGTGTTCTAATGCTCCTTAAAACACAATATCGCATCTCATTTCTATGTTTCATGGTAAGATATAATATGATTTGCGAAGTGTTATGTATTCCTCGTCTACACTTCAAATGAATGTAAATGCGACACTTTTTTGCAAAGAAATAGCGTTTGCAGATGTCTACGTATCGTAGCAATAGAGTTCTTATGATTCTTAAAACGCGATATCGCATCTCATTTCTATGTTTCATGGTAGGATATAATATGATTTGCGGAGTGTTATGTATTCCTCGTCTACATTTCAAATGCATGTAAATGCGACTCTTTCTTGCAAGGAAATAGCGTTTGCAGATGTCTACGTATCGTAGCAATGGATTTCTGCTGCTTCTTAAAACGCGATATCGCATCTCATTTCTATGTTTCATTGTAAGGTATAATATGATTTGCGAAGTGTTATGTATTCCTCGTCTACACTTCAAACGAATGTAAATGCGACACTTTCTTGCAAGGAAATAGCGTTTGCAGATGTCTACGTATCGTAGCAATGGATTTCTGATGCTTCTTAAAACGCGATAACCCATCTCATTTCTATGTTTCATGGTAAGATATAATATGATTTGCGAAGTGTCATGTATTTCTCGTCCAGGCTTCAAATGAATGTAAATGCGACACTTCGTTGAAAAGGAAATAGCGTTTGCAGATGTCTACGTATCGTAGCAATAGAGTTCTTATGATTCTTAAAACGCGATATCGGATCTCATTTCTATGTTTCATGGTAAGATATAATATGATTTGCGAAGTGTTATGTATTCCTCGTCTACACTTCAAATGAATGTAAATGCGACACTTCCTTGCCAGGAAATAGCGTTCGCAGTTCTCTACGTATCGAAGAAATAGAGTTCAAATGCTTCTTAAAACGAGATATTGCATCTCATATCTATGTTTCATGATAAGATATAATATTCATTGCGAAGTGTTATGCATTCCTCGTCTACGATTCAAATGAATGTAAATGTGACACTTCCTTGCAAGGAAATAGCGTTTGCAATTCTTTACGTATCGAAGAAATAGAGTTCAAATGCTTCTTAAAACGAGATATTGCATCTCATATCTATGTTTCATGATAAGATATAATATTCATTGCGAAGTGTTATGCATTCCTCGTCTACGATTCAAATGAATGTAAATGTGACACTTCCTTGCAAGGAAATAGCGTTTGCAGATGTCCACGTATTGTAGCAATAGAGTTCTAATGCTTCTTAAAACGAGATATCGCATCTCATTTCTATGTTTCATGGTAAGATATAATTTGATTTGCGAAGTGTTATGCATTCCTCGTCTACACTTCAAATGAATGTAAGTGCGACACTTCCTTGCAAGGAAATAGCGTTTGCAAATGTCTACCTATCGTAGCAATAGTGTTCTAATGCTTCTTAAAACGCGATATCGCATCTCATTTCTATGTTTCATGGTAAGATATAATATTCATTGCGAAGTGTTATCCTTTCCTCGTCTACGATTCAAATGAATGTAAATGCGACACTCCCTTGCAAGGAAATAGCGTTTGCAGATGTCTACGTATCGTAGCAATAGAGTTCTTATGATACTTAAAACGCGATATCGCATCTCATTTCTATGTTTCATGGTAAGATATAATATGATTTGCGAAGTGTTATGTATTCCTCATCTACACTTCTAATGAATGTGAATGCGACACTTCCTCGCTAGGAAATGGCGTTTGCAGATGCCTACGTATCGTAGCAATAGATTTCTAATGCTTCTTAGAACGCGATATCGCATCTCATTTCTATGTTTCGTGGTAAGATATAATATGATTTGCGAAGTGTCATGTATTCCACGTCTACACTTCAAATGAACGTAAATGCGACACTACCTTGCTAGGAAATAGCGTCTGCAGATGTGTAGGTATCGTAGCAATAGAGTTCTAATGCTTCTTAAAACGCGATATCGCATCTCATTTCTATGTTTCATGGTAAGATATAATATGATTTGCGAAGTGTTATGTATTCCTCGTCTACACTTCAAATGAATGTAAATGCGACGCTTCCTTGCTAGGAAATAGCGTCTGCAGATGTCTAGGTATCGTAGCAATAGAGTTCTAATGCTTCTTAAAACGCGATATCGCATCTCATTTCTATGTTTCATGGTAAGATATAATATGATTTGCGAAGTGTTATGTATTCCTCGTCTACACTTCAAATGAATGTAAATGCGACACTTCCTTGCTAGGAAATAGCGTTTCCAGATGTCTAGGTATCGTAGCAATAGAGTTCTTATGATTCTTATAACGCGTTATCGCATCTCATTTCTATGTCTCATGGTAAGATATAATATTCGTTGCGAAGTGTTATGCATTCCTCGTCTACGATTCAAATGAATGTAAATGCGACACTTTCTTGCAAGGAAATAGCGTTCGCTGATGTCTACGTATCGTAGCAATGGATTTCTGATGCTTCTTAAAACGCGATAACGCATCTCATTTCTATGTTTCATGGTAAGATATAATATGATTTGTGAAGTGTCATGTATTCCTCGTCCACGCTTCAAATGAATGTAAATGCGACACTTCCTTGCAAGGAAATAGCGTTTGCAGATGTCTGCGTATCGTAGCAATAGAGTTCTTATGATTCTTAAAACGCGATATCGCATCTCATTTCTATGTTTCATGATAAGATATAATATTCGTTGCGAAGTGTTATGCATTCCTCGTCTACGATTCAAATGAATGTAAATGCGACACTTCCTTGCAAGGAAATAGCGTCTGCAGATGTCTAGGTATCGTAGCAATAGAGTTCTAATGCTTCTTAAAACGCGATATCGCATCTCATTTCTATGTTTCATGGTAAGATGTAATATTCATTGCGAAGTGTTATGTATTCCTCGCCTACACTTCAAATGAATGTAAATGCGACACTTTCTTGCAAGGAAATAGCGTTTGCAGATGTCTACGTATCGAAGCAATAGAGTTCAAATGCTTCTTAAGAAAGAGATATTGCATCTCTTATCTATGTTTCATGGTAAGATATAATATGATTTGCGATGTGTCATGTATTCCTCGTCTACACTTCAAATGAATGTAAATGCGACACTTCCTCGCTAGGAAATAGCGTCTGCAAATGTCTACCTATCGTAGCAATAGAGTTGAAATGCTTCTTAAATCGAGATATTGCATCTCATATCTATGTTTCATGATAAGATATAATATTCATTGCGAAGTGATGTGCATTCCTCGTCTACGATTCAAATGAATGTAAATGCGACACTTCCTTGCAAGGAAATAGCGTTTGCAGATGTCTGCGTATCGTAGCAATAGAGTTCTTATGATTCTTAAAATGCGATATCGCATCTCATTTCTATGTTTCATGATAAGATGTAATATTCGTTGCGAAGTGTTATGCATGCCTCGTCTACGATTCAAATGAATATAAATGCGACACTTCCTTGCAAGGAAATAGCGTTTGCAGATGTCTACGTATCGTAGCAATAGAGTTCTTATGATTCTTAAAACGCGATATCGCATCTCATTTCTATGTTTCATGGTAAGATATAATACAATTTGTGAAGTATCATGTATTCCTCGTCTACACTTCAAATGAATGTAAATGCGACACTTCCTTGCTAGGAAATAGCGTCTGCAGATGTCTAGGTATCGTAGCAATAGAGTTCTAATGCTTCTTAAAACGCGATATTGCATCCCATTTCTATGTTTCATGGTAAGATGTAATATGATTTGCGAAGTGTTATCTATTCCTCGTCTACACTTCAAATGAATGTAAATGCGACACTTCCTTGTTAGTAAATAGCGCTTGCAGATGTCTACTTATCGAAGCAATAGAGTTCAAATGCTTCTTAAAACGAGATATTGCATCTCATATCTATGTTTCATGATAAGATACAATATTCATTGCGAAGTGATATGCATTCCTCGTCTACGATTCAAATGAATGTAAATGCGACACTTCCTTGCAAGGAAATAGCGTTTGCAGATGTCTGCGTATCGTAGCAATAGAGTTCTTATGATTCTTAGAACGCGATATCGCATCTCATTTCTATGTTTCATGATAAGATATAATATTCGTTGCGAAGTGTTATGTATTCCTCGTCTACACTTCAAATGAATGTAAATGCGACACTTCCTTGCAAGGAAATAGCGTTCGCAGATGTCTACGTATCGTAGCAATAGAGTTCTTATGATTCTTGAAACGCGATATCGCATCTCATTTCTATGTTTCATGGTAAGACATAATATGATTTGCGAAGTGTTATGTAGTCCTCGTCTACACTTCAAATGAATGTAAATGCGACACTTCGTTGCTAGAAAATAGCGTTTGCAGATGTCTACGTATCGAAGCAATAGAGTTCAAATGCTTCTTAAAACAAGATATCGCATCTCATTTCTATGTTTCATGATAAGATGTAATATTCATTGCGAAGTGTTATGTATTCCTCGCCTACACTTCAAATGAATGTAAATGCTACACTTACTTGCTAGGAAATAGCGTTTGCAGATGTCTACGTATCGAAGCAATAGAGTTCAAATGCTTCTTAAAAAAGAGATATTGCATCTCTTATCTATGTTTCATGGTAAGATATAATATGATTTGCGAAGTGTCATGTATTCCTCGTCTACACTTCAAATGAATGTAAATGCGACACTTACTTGCTAGGAAATAGCGTTTGCAGATGTCTACGTATCGAAGCAATAGAGTTCAGATGCTTCTTAGAAAAAAGATATTGCATCTCTTATCTATGTTTCATGGTAAGATATAATATGATTTGCGAAGTGTCATGTATTCCTCGTCTACACTTCAAATGAATGTAAATGCGACACTTCCTCGCTAGGAAATAGCGTCTGCAAATGTCTACCCATCGTAGCAATAGAGTTGAAATGCTTCTTAAAACGAGATATTGCATCTCTTATCTATGTTTCATGGTAAGATATAATATGATTTGCGAAGTGTCATGTATTCCTCGTCTACACTTCAAATGAATGTAAATGCGACACTTCCTCGCTAGGAAATAGCGTCTGCAAATGTCTACCTATCGTAGCAATAGAGTTGAAATGCTTCTTAAAACGAGATATTGCATCTCATATCTATGTTTCATGACAAGATATAATATTCATTGCGAAGTGATATGCATTCCTCGTCTACGATTCAAATGAATGTAAATGCGACACTTCCTTGCAAGGAAATAGCGTTTGCAGATGTCTGCGTATCGTAGCAATAGAGTTCTTATGATTCTTAAAACGCGATATCGCATCTCATTTCTATGTTTCATGATAAGATTTAATATTAGTTGCGAAGTGTTATGCATGCTTCGTCTACGATTCAAATGAATGTAAATGCGACACTTCCTTGCAAGGAAATAGCGTTTGCAGATGTCTACGTATCGTAGCAATAGAGTTCTAATGCTTCTTAAAACGCGATATCGCATCTCATTTCTATGTTCCATGGTAAGGTATAATATGATTTGCGTAGTGTTATGTATTCCTCGTCTACACTTCAAATGAATGTAAATGCGACACTTTCTTGCAAGGAAATAGCGTTTGCAGATGTCTACGTATCGTAGCAATGGATTTCTGATGCTTCGTAAAACGCGACAACGCATCTCATTTCTATGTTTCATGGTAAGATATAATATGATTTGCGAAGTGTCACGTATTCCTCGTCCAGGCTTCAAATCAATGTAAATGCGACACTTCGTTGCAAGGGAATAGCGTTTGCAGATGTCTACGTATCGTAGCAATAGAGTTCTTATTATTCTTAAAACGCGATATCGGATCTCATTTCTATGTTTCATGGTAAGATATAATATGATTTGCGAAGTGTTATGTATTCCTCGTCTACACTTCAAATGAATGTAAATGCGACACTTCCTTGCAAGGAAATAGCGTTTGCAGATGTCTACGTATCGTAGCAATAGAGTTCTTATGATACTTAAAACGCGATATCGCATCTCATTTCTATGTTTCATGGTAAGATATAATATGATTTGCGAAGTGTTATGTATTCCTCGTCTACACTTCAAATGAATGTAAATGCGACACATCTTTGCAAAGAAATAGCGTTTGCAGATGTCTACGTATCGTAGCAATAGAGTTCTTATGATTCTTAAAACGCGATATCGCATCTCATTTCTATGTTTCATGGTAAGATATAATATGATTTGCGGAGTGTTATGTATTCCTCGTCTACATTTCAAATGAATGTAAATGCGACCCTTTCTTGCAAGGAAATAGCGTTTGCAGATGTCTACGTATCGTAGCAATGGATTTCTGCTGCTTCTTAAAACGCGATATCGCATCTCATTTCTATGTTTCATTGTAAGGTATAATATGATTTGCGAAGTGTTATGTATTCCTCGTCTACACTTCAAACGAATGTAAATGCGACACTTTCTTGCAAGGAAATAGCGTTTGCAGATGTCTACGTATCGTAGCAATGGATTTCTGATGCTTCTTAAAACGCGATAACGCATCTCATTTCTATGTTTCATGGTAAGATATAATATGATTTGCGAAGTGTCATGTATTTCTCGTCCAGGCTTCAAATGAATGTAAATGCGACACTTCGTTGAAAAGGAAATAGCGTTTGCAGATGTCTACGTATCGTAGCAATAGAGTTCTTATGATTCTTAAAACGCGATATCGGATCTCATTTCTATGTTTCATGGTAAGATATAATATGATTTGCGAAGTGTTATGTATTCCTCGTCTACACTTCAAATGAATGTAAATGCGACACTTCCTTGCCAGGAAATAGCGTTCGCAGTTCTCTACGTATCGAAGAAATAGAGTTCAAATGCTTCTTAAAACGAGATATTGCATCTCATATCTATGTTTCATGATAAGATATAATATTCATTGCGAAGTGTTATGCATTCCTCGTCTACGATTCAAATGAATGTAAATGTGACACTTCCTTGCAAGGAAATAGCGTTTGCAGATGTCCACGTATTGTAGCAATAGAGTTCTAATGCATCTTAAAACGAGATATCGCATCTCATTTCTATGTTTCATGGTAAGATATAATTTGATTTGCGAAGTGTTATGCATTCCTCGTCTACACTTCAAATGAATGTAAATGCGACACTTCCTTGCAAGGAAGTAGCGTTTGCAAATGTCTACCTATCGTAGCAATAGTGTTCTAATGCTTCTTAAAACGCGATATCGCATCTCATTTCTATGTTTCATGGTAAGATATAATATTCATTGCGAAGTGTTATCCTTTCCTCGTCTACGATTCAAATGAATGTAAATGCGACACTCCCTTGCAAGGAAATAGCGTTTGCAGATGTCTACGTATCGAAGCAATAGAGTTCAAATGCTTCTTAAAACAAGATATCGCATCTCATTTCTATGTTTCATGGTAAGATATAATATGATTTGCGAATTGTTATGTATTCCTTGTCTACACTTCAAATGAATGTAAATGCGACACTTCCTTGCTAGGAAATAGCGTCTGCAGATGTCTAGGTATCGTAGCAATAGAGTTCTAATGCTTCTTAAAACGCGATATCGCATCTCGTTTCTATGTTTCATGGTAAGATGTAATATTCATTGCGAAGTGCTATGTATTCCTCGCCTACACTTCAAATGAATGTAAATGCGACACTTACTTGCTAGGAAATAGCGTTTGCAGATGTCTACGTATCGAAGCAATAGAGTTCAAATGCTTCTTAAGAAAGAGATATTGCATCTCTTATCTATGTTTCATGGTAAGATATAATATGATTTGCGATGTGTCATGTATTCCTCGTCTAAACTTCAAATGAATGTAAATGCGACACTTCCTCGCTAGGAAATAGCGTCTGCAAATGTCTACCTATCGTAGCAATAGTGTTGAAATGCTTCTTAAATCGAGATATTGCATCTCATATCCATGTTTCATGATAAGATATAATATTCATTGCGAAGTGATGTGCATTCCTCGTCTACGATTCAAATGAATGTAAATGCGACACTTCCTTGCAAGGAAATAGCGTTTGCAGATGTCTGCGTATCGTAGCAATAGAGTTCTTATGATTCTTAAAACGCGATATCGCATCTCATTTCTATGTTTCATGATAAGATGTAATATTCGTTGCGAAGTGTTATGCATGCCTCGTCTACGATTCAAATGAATATAAATGCGACACTTCCTTGCAAGGAAATAGCGTTTGCAGATGTCTACGTATCGTAGCAATAGAGTTCTTATGATTCTTAAAACGCGATATCGCATCTCATTTCTATGTTTCATGGTAAGATATAATACAATTTGTGAAGTATCATGTATTCCTCGTCTACACTTCAAATGAATGTAAATGCGACACTTCCTTGCTAGGAAATAGCGTCTGCAGATGTCTAGGTATCATAGCAATAGAGTTCTAATGCTTCTTAAAACGCGATATCGCATCCCATTTCTATGTTTCATGGTAAGATGTAATATGATTTGCGAAGTGTTATCTATTCCTCGTCTACACTTCAAATGAATGTAAATGCGACACTTCCTTGCAAGGAAATAGCGTTTGCAGATGTCTGCGTATCGTAGCAATGGATTTCTGATGCTTCTTAAAACGCGATAACGCATCTCATTTCTATGTTTCATGGTAAGATATAATATGATTTGTGAAGTGTCATGTATTCCTCGTCCACGCTTCAAATGAATGTAAATGCGACACTTCCTTGCAAGGAAATAGCGTTTGCAGATGTCTGCGTATCGTAGCAATAGAGTTCTTATGATTCTTAAAACGCGATATCGCATCTCATTTCTATGTTTCATGATAAGATATAATATTCGTTGCGAAGTGTTATGCATTCCTCGTCTACGATTCAAATGAATGTAAATGCGACACTTCCTTGCAAGGAAATAGCGTCTGCAGATGTCTAGGTATCGTAGCAATAGAGTTCTAATGCTTCTTAAAACGCGATATCGCATCTCATTTCTATGTTTCATGGTAAGATGTAATATTCATTGCGAAGTGTTATGTATTCCTCGCCTACACTTCAAATGAATGTAAATGCGACACTTACTTGCAAGGAAATAGCGTTTGCAGATGTCTACGTATCGAAGCAATAGAGTTCAAATGCTTCTTAAGAAAGAGATATTGCATCTCTTATCTATGTTTCATAGTAAGATATAATATGATTTGCGATGTGTCATGTATTCCTCGTCTACACTTCAAATGAATGTAAATGCGACACTTCCTCGCTAGGAAATAGCGTCTGCAAATGTCTACCTATCGTAGCAATAGAGTTGAAATGCTTCTTAAATCGAGATATTGCATCTCATATCTATGTTTCATGATAAGATATAATATTCATTGCGAAGTGATGTGCATTCCTCGTCTACGATTCAAATGAATGTAAATGCGACACTTCCTTGCAAGGAAATAGCGTTTGCAGATGTCAGCGTATCGTAGCAATAGAGTTCTTATGATTCTTAAAATGCGATATCGCATCTCATTTCTATGTTTCATGATAAGATGTAATATTCGTTGCGAAGTGTTATGCATGCCTCGTCTACGATTCAAATGAATATAAATGCGACACTTCCTTGCAAGGAAATAGCGTTTGCAGATGTCTACGTATCGTAGCAATAGAGTTCTTATGATTCTTAAAACGCGATATCGCATCTCATTTCTATGTTTCATGGTAAGATATAATACAATTTGTGAAGTATCATGTATTCCTCGTCTACACTTCAAATGAATGTAAATGCGACACTTCCTTGCTAGGAAATAGCGTCTGCAGATGTCTAGGTATCGTAGCAATAGAGTTCTAATGCTTCTTAAAACGCGATATTGCATCCCATTTCTATGTTTCATGGTAAGATGTAATATGATTTGCGAAGTGTTATCTATTCCTCGTCTACACTTCAAATGAATGTAAATGCGACACTTCCTTGTTAGTAAATAGCGCTTGCAGATGTCTACTTATCGAAGCAATAGAGTTCAAATGCTTCTTAAAACGAGATATTGCATCTCATATCTATGTTTCATGATAAGATACAATATTCATTGCGAAGTGATATGCATTCCTCGTCTACGATTCAAATGAATGTAAATGCGACACTTCCTTGCAAGGAAATAGCGTTTGCAGATGTCTGCGTATCGTAGCAATAGAGTTCTTATGATTCTTAGAACGCGATATCGCATCTCATTTCTATGTTTCATGATAAGATATAATATTCGTTGCGAAGTGTTATGTATTCCTCGTCTACACTTCAAATGAATGTAAATGCGACACTTCCTTGCAAGGAAATAGCGTTCGCAGATGTCTACGTATCGTAGCAATAGAGTTCTTATGATTCTTAAAACGCGATATCGCATCTCATTTCTATGTTTCATGGTAAGACATAATATGATTTGCGAAGTGTTATGTAGTCCTCGTCTACACTTCAAATGAATGTAAATGCGACACTTCGTTGCTAGAAAATAGCGTTTGCAGATGTCTACGTATCGAAGCAATAGAGTTCAAATGCTTCTTAAAACAAGATATCGCATCTCATTTCTATGTTTCATGATAAGATGTAATATTCATTGCGAAGTGTTATGTATTCCTCGCCTACACTTCAAATGAATGTAAATGCTACACTTACTTGCTAGGAAATAGCGTTTGCAGATGTCTACGTATCGAAGCAATAGAGTTCAAATGCTTCTTAAAAAAGAGATATTGCATCTCTTATCTATGTTTCATGGTAAGATATAATATGATTTGCGAAGTGTCATGTATTCCTCGTCTACACTTCAAATGAATGTAAATGCGACACTTACTTGCTAGGAAATAGCGTTTGCAGATGTCTACGTATCGAAGCAATAGAGTTCAGATGCTTCTTAGAAAAAAGATATTGCATCTCTTATCTATGTTTCATGGTAAGATATAATATGATTTGCGAAGTGTCATGTATTCCTCGTCTACACTTCAAATGAATGTAAATGCGACACTTCCTCGCTAGGAAATAGCGTCTGCAAATGTCTACCTATCGTAGCAATAGAGTTGAAATGCTTCTTAAAACGAGATATTGCATCTCTTATCTATGTTTCATGGTAAGATATAATATGATTTGCGAAGTGTCATGTATTCCTCGTCTACACTTCAAATGAATGTAAATGCGACACTTCCTCGCTAGGAAATAGCGTCTGCAAATGTCTACCTATCGTAGCAATAGAGTTGAAATGCTTCTTAAAACGAGATATTGCATCTCATATCTATGTTTCATGACAAGATATAATATTCATTGCGAAGTGATATGCATTCCTCGTCTACGATTCAAATGAATGTAAATGCGACACTTCCTTGCAAGGAAATAGCGTTTGCAGATGTCTGCGTATCGTAGCAATAGAGTTCCTATGATTCTTAAAACGCGATATCGCATCTCATTTCTATGTTTCATGATAAGATTTAATATTAGTTGCGAAGTGTTATGCATGCTTCGTCTACGATTCAAATGAATGTAAATGCGACACTTCCTTGCAAGGAAATAGCGTTTGCAGATGTCTACGTATCGTAGCAATAGAGTTCTAATGCTTCTTAAAACGCGATATCGCATCTCATTGCTATGTTCCATGGTAAGGTATAATATGATTTGCGTAGTGTTATGTATTCCTCGTCTACACTTCAAATGAATGTAAATGCGACACTTTCTTGCAAGGAAATAGCGTTTGCAGATGTCTACGTATCGTAGCAATGGATTTCTGATGCTTCGTAAAACGCGACAACGCATCTCATTTCTATGTTTCATGGTAAGATATAATATGATTTGCGAAGTGTCACGTATTCCTCGTCCAGGCTTCAAATCAATGTAAATGCGACACTTCGTTGCAAGGGAATAGCGTTTGCAGATGTCTACGTATCGTAGCAATAGAGTTCTTATTATTCTTAAAACGCGATATCGGATCTCATTTCTATGTTTCATGGTAAGATATAATATGATTTGCGAAGTGTTATGTATTCCTCGTCTACACTTCAAATGAATGTAAATGCGACACTTCCTTGCAAGGAAATAGCGTTTGCAGATGTCTACGTATCGTAGCAATAGAGTTCTTATGATACATAAACGCGATATCGCATCTCATTTCTATGTTTCATGGTAAGATATTATATGGTTTGTGAAGTGTCATGTATTCCTCGTCTACACTTCAAATGAATGTAAATGCGACACTTCCTTGCTAGGAAATAGCGTCTGCAGATGTCTAGGTATCGTAGGAATAGAGATCTAATGCTTCTTAAAACACGATATCGCATCTCATTTCTATGTTTCATGGTAAGATATAATATGATTTGCGAAGTGTTATGTATTCCTCGTCTACACTTCAAATGAATGTAAATGCGACACATCTTTGCAAAGAAATAGCGTTTGCAGATGTCTACGTATCGTAGCAATAGAGTTCTTATGATTCTTAAAACGCGATATCGCATCTCATTTCTATGTTTCATGGTAAGATATAATATGATTTGCGGAGTGTTATGTATTCCTCGTCTACATTTCAAATGAATGTAAATGCGACCCTTTCTTGCAAGGAAATAGCGTTTGCAGATGTCTACGTATCGTAGCAATGGATTTCTGCTGCTTCTTAAAACGCGATATCGCATCTCATTTCTATGTTTCATTGTAAGGTATAATATGATTTGCGAAGTGTTATGTATTCCTCGTCTACACTTCAAACGAATGTAAATGCGACACTTTCTTGCAAGGAAATAGCGTTTGCAGATGTCTACGTATCGTAGCAATGGATTTCTGATGCTTCTTAAAACGCGATAACGCATCTCATTTCTATGTTTCATGGTAAGATATAATATGATTTGCGAAGTGTCATGTATTTCTCGTCCAGGCTTCAAATGAATGTAAATGCGACACTTCGTTGAAAAGGAAATAGCGTTTGCAGATGTCTACGTATCGTAGCAATAGAGTTCTTATGATTCTTAAAACGCGATATCGGATCTCATTTCTATGTTTCATGGTAAGATATAATATGATTTGCGAAGTGTTATGTATTCCTCGTCTACACTTCAAATGAATGTAAATGCGACACTTCCTTGCCAGGAAATAGCGTTCGCAGTTCTCTACGTATCGAAGAAATAGAGTTCAAATGCTTCTTAAAACGAGATATTGCATCTCATGTCTATGTTTCATGATAAGATATAATATTCATTGCGAAGTGTTATGCATTCCTCGTCTACGATTCAAATGAATGTAAATGTGACACTTCCTTGCAAGGAAATAGCGTTTGCAGATGTCCACGTATTGTAGCAATAGAGTTCTAATGCTTCTTAAAACGAGATATCGCATCTCATTTCTATGTTTCATGGTAAGATATAATTTGATTTGCGAAGTGTTATGCATTCCTCGTCTACACTTCAAATGAATGTAAATGCGACACTTCCTTGCAAGGAGAGTAGCGTTTGCAAATGTCTACCTATCGTAGCAATAGTGTTCTAATGCTTCTTAAAACGCGATATCGCATCTCATTTCTATGTTTCATGGTAAGATATAATATTCATTGCGAAGTGTTATCCTTTCCTCGTCTACGATTCAAATGAATGTAAATGCGACACTCCCTTGCAAGGAAATAGCGTTTGCAGATGTCTACGTATCGAAGCAATAGAGTTGAAATGCTTCTTAAAACAAGATATCGCATCTCATTTCTATGTTTCATGGTAAGATATAATATGATTTGCGAATTGTTATGTATTCCTTGTCTACACTTCAAATGAATGTAAATGCGACACTTCCTTGCTAGGAAATAGCGTCTGCAGATGTCTAGGTATCGTAGCAATAGAGTTCTAATGCTTCTTAAACGCGATATCGCATCTCGTTTCTATGTTTCATGGTAAGATGTAATATTCATTGCGAAGTGCTATGTATTCCTCGCCTACACTTCAAATGAATGTAAATGCGACACTTACTTGCTAGGAAATAGCGTTTGCAGATGTCTACGTATCGAAGCAATAGAGTTCAAATGCTTCTTAAGAAAGAGATATTGCATCTCTTATCTATGTTTCATGGTAAGATATAATATGATTTGCGATGTGTCATGTATTCCTCGTCTAAACTTCAAATGAATGTAAATGCGACACTTCCTCGCTAGGAAATAGCGTCTGCAAATGTCTACCTATCGTAGCAATAGAGTTGAAATGCTTCTTAAATCGAGATATTGCATCTCATATCCATGTTTCATGATAAGATATAATATTCATTGCGAAGTGATGTGCATTCCTCGTCTACGATTCAAATGAATGTAAATGCGACACTTCCTTGCAAGGAAATAGCGTTTGCAGATGTCTGCGTATCGTAGCAATAGAGTTCTTATGATTCTTAAAACGCGATATCGCATCTCATTTCTATGTTTCATGATAAGATGTAATATTCGTTGCGAAGTGTTATGCATGCCTCGTCTACGATTCAAATGAATATAAATGCGACACTTCCTTGCAAGGAAATAGCGTTTGCAGATGTCTACGTATCGTAGCAATAGAGTTCTTATGATTCTTAAAACGCGATATCGCATCTCATTTCTATGTTTCATGGTAAGATATAATACAATTTGTGAAGTATCATGTATTCCTCGTCTACACTTCAAATGAATGTAAATGCGACACTTCCTTGCTAGGAAATAGCGTCTGCAGATGTCTAGGTATCATAGCAATAGAGTTCTAATGCTTCTTAAAACGCGATATCGCATCCCATTTCTATGTTTCATGGTAAGATGTAATATGATTTGCGAAGTGTTATCTATTCCTCGTCTACACTTCAAATGAATGTAAATGCGACACTTCCTTGTTAGTAAATAGCGCTTGCAGATGTCTACTTATCGAAACAATAGAGTTCAAATGCTTCTTAGAACGAGATATTGCATCTCATATCTATGTTTCATGATAAGATATAATATTCATTGCGAAGT